>NW_026592666.1:4530166-4539280 GCF_907164565.1 Psammomys obesus
AGAAAGAAAGAAAGAAAGAAAGAAAGAAAGAAAGAAAGAAAGAAAGAGAGAGAGAAAGAAAGACGCAAAAAAAGAAAAATCCAATTTTTTTAAATACTTGGAAGATCATCTCCGTTTATATTTTTCAAAATCAGCAACATATCTTTGGATCATCATATTTTCCTAACTTTTTCAGTGTGCATTTGGTTTTCAGAACATGATGTACTTTTCCCTCAGGTAATTACATTTTATCTAATCCATGACGTTATCAAGATGCATTTTTGTTATTGTTGATTTCTGTAGAAATCACTTCATGTTTTTATTTTCATTCTTTGTTTAATTTGTAAAAAGAAAATCCTATGATTTCTTAATGTTAAAAATCACTCAAATTATTTTCAAATATTTGAAATTGGCAAAATATAGAAAAAGTTTGCCAAACAAATTTAACTTGGACTTTTAATGTGTATGTTTTGATGGAAAATTAATCCATATGTTTCTCATTTGTTTACAATTAGCTGGCAAACGTGTTGCTGTGAGAGTTTGATGTCCGTTATTTTGAAAACCACACAGTAATTTTATCTTTTATCTGCAGAAATGTTGAAAGGAAATCTATCTCAATAGTATTGGTCTTGTATTTTTCTCATTCTATTTTTTAAAAAAAAAAAAAACAGTCACATACTACATTGAAAATTTAATTGCTAAGTGAGTTAAATGATAGAGTTGATGGCAGAGAAAGAACCCAGCAGAGACTGTACACTCAAAGCAGAGAAAATGCAGGAAAACTGTAAGACAGGATTCTTTATTTAGGTAATAGCCAAATGACAGCCTCATGAGCAATTTCCCTAAATGACCACAAGGTGCAAGGTTCTGGATATGGGACAGGAGACCTTCCCACTTTCACCAGAAGCAGCAGAGAATAAAACTCTAGAAGGCCTTCATCTGGCCACCTGCAGGTATCTTTGCTGTGAACTGGCTCTCTCCTTTCATAGTATAACTGAGCCCTGCAACTAAGCTCAGATGAATCAGGACTCCCAACCATTACCAGCATCAAAGGAACTGTTACCATATTTAAAGCTGATGAGTTCATAGTCTGCCTCCTCAGGACTGCTCTCTTTCAATAATACAGAAAAAAAAATTCAAATATATTTTGTGAAGGCCTGTTCAATCTCATGGCTGAACTTTCACTAAGGAAGCATTTGTACCATTTGAAAACATGCTCTTTGTGATTTCTTTCTATTACAAATGAAGGTGTCATTACTGCTCCTACGTTATGCTTTTCAGCAGCTTATATGTCTCTTTCTTCTTGGTGCTTTGAGCCAGTGACTGCTATGACACCAGAAAAGTTATAAATTGTTACTCAAGTTTCAAAGGGAAACTTTGTGGCTGTTGTTTTTAAGAATATGTCAGTCTTCCAAAACTGTTGAACTATTTCATCCATGGAACATATCCTCTTATAAACTATGACAAACACTGCATAGGTATCTGAGTACATTTGTAGGCTTCTGATCTGTCTAAGAAATAATAAATGATAATAATACGTACCAGTTCTGTAATGATTTTCTAGCCCTAATATGTGGTATTTAGGCTGTCTAAATTTAGTGAAGAACTAGGAGAGCATGTGAAATATATTAACAAATTGGCAAGGAACTCACCTAAGCCAATTCCCTTTACATTTTGCTGACCAGATTAAATAAATAATGTGCTAAAATCACTGCCTCTTCAATAGTTTACTGTTTTATTATTTTTATGAATTAAACAAATTTTTGCCTCCCCAAATGAACCCCTTTAGTCTATTTTTTGTCATCATTGCATGAGAGCAAAGCACAAACATCAAGAATATGCATTGGTCTAAAATGGGCTTGGACCCCCACACACACTTTTAGTCTAATGGCCTCCTTACTAAAACAGTAGATTGTTTATATTATACACCAGACACTGGGTAAATCATACACGATGCAACCCTAGTCAGAAATGACTAAACTGGAAGATACATAGCAGTTGGCATGGAGTGAAATTCTCAAATCCCACTGCATAGGCAATTTAAAAGCAATTTATGTTTTTTTTTCTTTTTATTATTATAATTTATTACAATTTATTCAATTTGTATCCCACCTGTGGCCCCCTCCTTCATCTTCTCCCAATCCTACCCTTCCTTCCTCTTTTCCTCCTATGTCCCTCCCGTAGTCCTCCTCCCCTTCCATATGACCCTAGCCTATCAGGCCTCATCAGGACTGGCTGCCTTGTCCTCCTCTGTGGCCTGGCAAGGCTGTTCCCCCTTCGGGGTGGAGTGGGGGGTCAAAGAGCCAGCCACTGAGTTCATGTTAGAGACATTCCATGTTCCCCTTACTAGGGAACCCACTTGAAGACTGAACTGCCATGGGCTACATCTGAGCAGGGGTTCTAGGTTATAACCATGAGTTGTCCTTGGTTGGAGTATCACTCTCAGAAAAGACCCCTGTGCCAGATATTTTGGTTCTGTGGCTCTCCTTGTGGAGCTCCTATCCTCTCCAGATATAATTTCTTAGTTATCAAATTCATGCCCACCCATCACCAACACTCAGGAAATATACCTGGAGACGGGACAGGAAGAATAAATGGGCAGAGGGTGTGGAGGAATACTGTGCAGTACTGTCTTCAGCACACATATAACTACTGTGTTCATAAACGTACAGCAACTCTGGTCAATTCTATAACACATGCACATTTCAAGCCAGCCAAACCCCAGCGCATATCAAGAAGATAATCATCAGGACAAATGCTTAACAGAGGAGATGCTGGCAAAAATAGCTTCTGGGAGAAGGAGAATCATCCTTCTTTGGGAATATGGCCACTGTTGGGTTGCTTATGCTTCAGTGAATAACCCGACACTTATGGTTGACAAATTTTACTTTATAGGTTAGTTTAAAAAGAAGAGAACATGACGCTGGGAGAGGGTCATTGAGATATAACCAGAGGGGAGTTAGAAATATGATTTTATTTCATTGTCTACTGATACTAAATTATAAAAGATTAAACATTTCATGAATGGCCACATTAGAATTTGTTTCAATAAACATTATTTAAATTATTGCCAACTATGAGTACGTGGTTCGCTAAGCTTTCCTCAGACATTGTTCCTACTTACTGACTCAGTAAAAAGCTTGTTTCTAAACTATAAACAGCCTTCAAGGTCACTAAAGAAATGGCAGAGATAATTAAAGCATCTCTGCTGTTCTTTCTTAAAGCTTAGAGCTGAAAGCCTCTTCAATTTTTTTTTTCACATAACTTTTAACAAAACTGAGCCAAATGAAATCAGCAGTTACTTATCAAAGCTGCTGTTGTAGTTTCTTTCTGTTGCCATGATAAAACACTCTAACCAAATGTCATTTTTGGAGGAAAGAATTTTTTGATGTTTACTGCCATTTTTCAATCTGTCTTTGAGGGAAGTCAATGCAGGAACTTAGGACAAGAATATTGGGGCAGAAAGCATGAAGGAACAATGTTATCTTGTTTTCTGGCAGCTTATACACTCAGTGTCGCCAGGTATCTTACACAGCTTAAGGCGGCCTGCCTTTGAGACAGTACTGCCCTCAGTGGACTCGATCCCCCTGCATCAAGTAATTAACAAGACAATTCCAATAAACATGTCCACAGAACAATCTCATCTAGGAATTCTCTGCTCTAAGGTGGGCCAAGTTGAAAATCAAAGCTAATACCCAGCAGTGTATCAAAGCATATGCTAGACTCATAACCAAACTTTGGGCAGAGTGCAGGAAATCTTATGAAAAAAAGAGGGAGATAGTAAGACATGGAGAGGACAGGAGCTCCACAAGGAGAGAAACAGAACCAAAAACTCTGGACACAGGGGTCTTTTCTGAGACTGATACTATAACCAAGGAACACTTATGAACCCTTGCTCAGATGTAGCCCATAACAGCTCAGTGTCCAAGTGGGTTCCATAGTAATGGGAACAGGGGTTTTCTCTGATATTAACTCAGTGGCTGACTCTTTGACCATCCCCACACACACACACACAAAGTGGGGAGCAGACTTGCCAGGCCACAGAGGAGGACAATGTAGTCAGTCCTGATGAGACCTGATAAGCTAGGGTCAGATAGAATGGAAGAAGTATCTCCCCTATCAGTGGACTTGGAGAGGGACATAGGAGATGAGGGAGGGTAGAATGGGGAGGAAATGAGGAAGGGGCTACAGCTGGGATACAAATTGAATAAACTGTAATTAATATAAAAAATTAAAATTTAATTAAAATAAAAAGCTAATTAAAACAGTAGGCATTAACAATCTTTTTGTGCCTCAGAAGATGAAACATAATCATAAATCATAAGTGTTTGATCTGCAATACCATCAAGAATGCTTAATAAAAATTCTATTGCTTCAACTCTTTGTATTTAATATTTGAGCTTTAAAACTAGAATTCTAACAAATATCTTTTACAGGCCTGAAATATAAATTTTACACATCTCTTTGTAACACAAAAGGAGGGACTTCGTTATGCTCACATTAAAGGTTAATATGCACAATCTTCAGCTGTGTGAATAAGAGCTGAATAATTCTTGGAAGTTCTTTAGTAGTCGATAAATGTGAAGATGAAAATTGTGAAGCCAAGAGACACATGCTTCTATACATCCTTTAACAGAACTTACAGAAGTGAAGGCAAGTACCACTGTTAAAATATTTCCTCATTGTCTTGTAAAACAAAAGTTGTTTCATGATGTTGAGTTAACATATTTTATCAAAACAAGAGTTTAACAGAAAGATTAGATTTATGCAACATTTAACTTTACTTCAGAATATCACATGGGATTCTCTTTGTAAGAAAAAAATAGATAAAAATTATTTCTTCTAAAAAATCATTAAGAGATCAGAGACTTATGAGTGTGTATATACCCTGAATGGCTTTGATTCTGAGATACCTCACTCAGGTATCCCACCATTTGCCTGCAAATTTCATGATTTCCTTGTTTTTTTATTCTATTGTGTAAATGTACCATAATTTCTGTATCTGTTCCTTAACTGAGGGACATCTGGGTTTTTTCCAGCTTCTGGCTATTACAAACAAAGGTGCTACAAACATGGTTGAGCAAATGTCCTTGTTGTATACTTGAGCATCTTTTGGATATATGCCTAGGAATGGTATAGCTGGATTTTGAGGAAGCACTATTCCTAATTGTCTGAGAAAGCGCCAGATTGCTTTCCAGAGTGGTTGTACAAGTTTACATTCTCACCAGCAGTGGAGTAGGGTTCTTCTTTCTCCACAACCTCTCCAGCATGTGTTGTCACTTGAGTTTTTTATATTAGCCATTCTGATGGGTTTAAGGTGAAATCTCAGGTTCAGTTTGATTTACATTTGCCTGATGCCTAAGGACATTGAACATTTCTTTAAGTGTTTCTCTGCTGTTCGATATTCCTCTATTGAGAATTCTCTGTTTAGCTCAGTACCCAATTTTTTAATTGGATTACTTGATTTGTTGCTGTTTAATATTGTGAGTTCTTTATATATTCTGGATATTAGCCCTCTGTCAGATATAGGGTTGGTGAAGATCCTTTCCCAATCTTTTCCCAAGTCATTTTGTTCTGTGGACAGTGTCCTTTGCTTTACAGAAGCTTTTCAGCTTCATGAGGTCCCATTTATTGATTGTTGCTCTTAGAGCCTGTGCTGTTCTATAGTGTTCTGTTCAGGAACTTGTGTCCTGTGCCAATGAGTTCAAGGCTTTTTCCCACTTTTTCTTCTAATAGGTATAGTGTGTCCGGTTTTATATTGTGGTCTTTGATCCACTTGGACTTCAGTTTTGTGCAGGGTATATATTCACTCAAAAGTGGATATTAGATATATAATATAGGATAAACATACTAAAATCTGTACACCTAAAGAAACTGATCAAGAAGAAGGACTCTGGCTAATACGCTCAATCCCTATTCAGAAAGGCAAAGAGGATGGACATCAGAAGAGGGAGAAAATGGGGAACAAGACAGGAGCCTACCACAGAGGGCCTCTGAAAGACTCTACCCTGCAGGGTATCAGAGTAGATGTTGAGACTTATAGCCAAACTTTGGGCAGAGTGCAGGGAATCTTGTGAAAGAAGGGTAGCTCCACAAGGAGAGCAACAGAACCCAAAACTCTGGGCAGAGGGGACACCAGATGGGTTATCCCTTTCTTTGCAAATATCCTTATTTTAAGTAAAATGATTATCCATTGGCTTGAATATTATCAAGGAGAAATAAGTATAGAGAATAAAACTATCTTATTAGAACGAGATACAACTATAAAGACCTGATTTGTCCTGATTTTTAGGAAGATTTTTTCCTTCCTAAAAATGACTGCCATGTAGCAAATGATACTGTCTTGACACTGTTGTCATTAAATGGAATCCAATAAAGAGCTTTTGCTTACGATAACAGTTATCTGGTTTTAGGTTTCTAGATTTTCTCATCTTCTCTGTCTCTGATATCTGTCACTTGCAAAAAAAAAAAAAAGTTTATTTTCTTTGCAGTACATTGCTCAATAGTAATAGATAACATTTTTAACTTACAAATTTCTAATTACAAAGTTAATAATAATATTAAATTTGTTAATTTTTTTGGAAATTTAATTGCTTCTGACCATGTTCTGTCTTCAAGGAGAATTTCTGAAGCACAAAGTCACCACAAAAAAACAAAAAAACAAAACATCATGAAGTGCTGAAGCATTTCAAGACAGCCAAATTCTGCTGTTTTCTTGTTAAAATTTTGCGAGGTGAAGTTGGCCTAATGCAGCTATTTCCAGAGATGGGGAATTGGCAGATATGATGCACAGTGGTTTTACTAATGAAAAGCTAAACTGGTTCAAGTGTTTGGAATGCACACAATGTGCGTTTGTGTATCATTATCAGTTAATGCTCTTGAGCAGCCTAATTGGAAACTACAAATGACTTTCACAACCTACGGAATAAATATTTTCCTTAAACTAAATGTGTGATATTTCAGAAATTGTTCAGGCTAGACAGTTTTCTCTTACTTAAAATATGAACAATTAAACAGTGTAAGAATAATATGGCATGTGAAAATAAAATGGAAAAAATGTGTGGATGTTAGTAACTAACCATTAAAATCTGCATAATCATAACTGCTTTTCAAATAACTAGCAGAATGAAAGGAAAAGAAAGTAGCTTCAGTGTATCATTCTTATTCAATATCTGATTTGAGGTACAATTTAAATCTTCCAGTAGGAAAGTGTTTTCTTGTGAAATCTTAAAATTTTACAAAATTTAACTTTGGAAGGTGTATCTGTGTGAGAATACAGGAAAAATAAATAAATTATTTTTAAAAGACAATGGACTTTGGTCAATGGTCAACTGGTAATGAGGATTAGAGAGATGCATAACTTAGCACAATGCTTCCTGTACAAACATCAGGATTTTAGTTCAATTCCCAGAACCCACATTTTAAAAGCCAGGTGTATCACAATCCTAGAAACAAGAGGAGGATTCTAAGAATTCACTGGCCTGGCATTATAGTTTAATTAGTGAGCCCCAAGTTCAGTCAGAGATTCTGTATCAAAAGTGGGGCAGGGAAAAGTGAAAGAGAAGGCAGATACTAAAGCAGTCCTCTGACCTCCGTATGCAACACATATGCACCCACACACACCCCACACACACACATAAACACATACATGCACAACCATTCATTGTGAGGTAATCCAGAAATTAGAAAAAAAAAAAAAGCCTACATGCTTTCTCCCATGAATTTTTGTGAACTTCAGGTATGTATGTTTAAAATGGAGAGCCCACAGGTATCAGGAAACTAGTAGCAGATCATGGTAGGGTATCAGGTAGAAGGTGTAGGACAGGGTGCTATGGATAAGGAAAGTGAAATGATGGGCGGGAAGGTCAACTAGAATGAGAGACGGCAGGACAGGGTGAGGAGGGAATGTGAGGTGGGATGGCTAATACTGAAGATCATGAAAGATCCAGAAAGAAACCTAATACTGGAGAAGCTTTCTAAAGTAAGTGTATAAATATATATGAAGAGCTTGAGTGAGTTACTCTGTAACAGGGAAGCAATTCCTCTCCCAAACACTCTGGGCTATTGAAAGAAAGGCGTAATGCCAGGTATGGGTTACCTGATTGTAAGCTGTTAGTGGGATCCAGTAACCTCCAGAAATTACAGGTTATTGGCATTGCTTTTCACGATCATGGAGAAGTTGATGGTCAGACCATGTTGCTAAAGACTTGACATAGGACATGGAGAAATTAAGCTAGGATTAAGCTGGAAGCTTCATAATTCCTGAAGTAATTATTGAAAAACTAAAAGTAAGAACACAAACATAAAAATAAAGAAATAAAATAACCGTACTCAGCACACACGCTTTAATAATAACATTAAATAGTAATTTTTCCAATTCACAACTGCCTAGTTTTCACAATGATGACAAATGTATGCTACTGCGAGAAGAAAAAAATCAACAATCTTACTCAGCATTGAGTCTTGTGAGCTACAATACCAACCAGCCTGGAAAAATGAACCCACTAGTGTAACACTGGCACAAATATTATATGAAAATCCAACAACATTCTTATTGGATTTAAGCCCTGCACTACAAGATGGAGCTCATGCCTGCTACAATTAACTGAGCCAAACACCTGTGACTGGTTAGCTCATAAGCCCTGGAGGAGGATGTACCATTATTATGCTGCTAAATGGACATAGTATTAAACTGACTCAATGTTTTCAATATATGAATCAATACAAAGGCTTTAAATAAGTCAACATGCAGAGAAAAAGAGACTGTTGCATATTCACCCTAATTGACACACCCATAGCACACTTCTTCCTTTCAGGGCTCAGAAATCACCGTGAAAAAGAAAGCAGATGTAATTACGAGACAAGGTAGATGATGTGCCAGGCCTGTTACATGCATGAATTCACAGCACTGCATGCACAGGACCTGAACAAGATTAAGACTCAAAATCCCAGCATGGGTGGGTGAGAGGCTCATGAAGCCCCAACCCTAAGTGAGTGCTATTGGCTGCTGGAGGAGAGAGAGTGAAGTTTCTTCAAGGACCTGACCCATAGAAGACTGTCTGACTCCAATTGATTGGCAGATGATTCTACACACACACACACACACACACACACACACACACACACACACACACA
>NW_026592666.1:4539290-4567833 GCF_907164565.1 Psammomys obesus
ACACACACACACACACACACACACACACACACACACACACACACACACACACCACCTCTAAAGAGAAATACAAGCAATAGGGAATATTTTCTACTTTTCTTGTGTGTTTTATGTGCAAACAATTATGCAAACAGTGGGGGATTGCTCCCTACATATATTGTATTTAGCCTGAGAAATCTTCATTTTCAAAGAAAATTTGTTGGAAGAACACAGTAGAAACATGGTAAGCATGCCAGGATGGATTTTTGAAGTTGTTCATTATTATTAGTCATTGGGGAGATAAAATTAAGACTATTTTGAAATTTCATCTTACTCTAGTCAGAATGGTTGAGATTAAGACAATAATGGCAGCCAATACCAGTGAGAATGCAGGAACAAAGAAACCTCCAGGTACTGCAGGGGAAAGTAAAAAGTAAAAAGTATGAAGATGCTTCAAAAATAAAAATTTAAAAACTAGATACATATCTATCTACAATTTGATTGAGCTATTCCATCCCTGAACATATACACAAAGAATCTCTATCCTATTACATAGAAGCATCTGTTGTTTATCACTGTTCTATTCATAATAGCATGGATTGGGAAAGAGCCTAGATGGCCATGAACTGGTAAACAGATAATGAAAGTGTAGTACCTATGCACAATGGAGTTTTATTGATATTTAAATAAAAGTGAACTCATTAAGTTTTCATGCAAATAGCTGGAATTGGAAAACGTTATACAGACTGAGATAACCCAGACCTAGAAAGACAAACAACAGGTATTTCATTCCTATGTGAATCCTAGCACTGAATCCCTAAATTTGTGTGTCTAGTTTGGAGTATCTCTAGAATCCAGGAAAATAAAACAACATCATGGTTGAGAAGGAGGACACCAAAGCCCCCCTTAATAGTAGTAGAATGAAGGTAATATGAATAGAAATTGAGTAAAAATGGGGAGAGAGTTTGAAGTAAGAAGATGGATGGGATGGTAGAGCAGAGGATGGAATTTGGGGAGGCATAACTAACATTACGAGTGTTTGAAACAAACAGCCACATGGAAAGTTACTGTTTTATAAGTTTCCTATAGATACACACATACATACACACAGTCCTAGTACAAACAAACAAACAAACATACATAATACATACATACATACGGAGTGTTTAATTAAAGTTATCCTCAGCAGAGAATAATGCTTTCTGGGAAGTCATGAGTTGCCAAATAAAACACCTAGTGCAAAAAGAGTGAGAGAAGAAAACCATTTCTGACCAATTGTCCTCTGACCTACACCATGCACTGACATGTATACATGGAGGTATGACAGTCCCCTCACTTCCTGACGATGCTTCCTTATGCATTTCACTATGGTGTTCTATAGTTGACTTTTGTTAAAGTGCTATGATATTATTTGTATGTTGGAACACGGAAAGTGTTGGGGGTTGGACTGGTGCTGTTTTTAAATGTGGACTTCAGTGTCTTGAGATCTGGTTACCACCCTGCCATGGGCATTGTTATGAATGTTGAATTATCCCCTGTAACCATGAGATGATAAGGAATGTTCCCCAGTTATCCCTGATTGGCTAAATAAAGAGGCTGAACACTGGGTGGTAAAGAGATAGGCCGAGTTTCAGGTTCCCAGGCTTGGTCTTGAGACAGGAGAGGAGAAGGAGAAAGCAGAAGAGGAGCAGGGTAGAGGAAGCTGACACCCAAAATGAGAAATTATTCTTTCTATATTAATTAATGCAGAAAATTACTATGACAGCAGTTTTATTTAACCAGCTGGTTCCTCCAATGGCTGACACAGAAGGACTATGATTTATATTAAGCTGTAAGCACTAGGCTAGGCAGATTCTGAGTTATTCTAATCCTACTACCTTTACAACCTACATAAAAGCCAATCACTTGCCAATCTGATGACTCCTGGGTGGTTTCAGCTTCATCAGTCTGTCCTTACAGGCGTGTGCTCATCGCTGCCTGGCCTTAGGAAACTCCTTTCTCTTTCCAATCTCCGCTTCCCTGCTCTCCTCTTCTGCTTTCTCCCTTTTGTTTAAAATATAGATTAAGCTGTAACCCAAAATGTAACTAATTTCTTTTATAACCTTTACTCACTTTCTTAACTCTTCAGTCATTCACTTGCTCATGTAAAGATAGAAGTTCTAATAACTTTCTTATCTTCTTCAAAAAATAATTGTAAAAATAAGATGCTATAATTGACAATAACCTGGAAAATCATAAAATCTTGGTATAGTATAAATTATTACATTTTTAAAAAGACTTAATCATATAATTATACTTTTAACTTTATTAGTAGTAATAACGGCTACAAAATGTTTAAAGTTAAACTCTGCAATTTTCTATCACTAATTGTTAGGTGTTAGAAACTTTTGTGGGTTGAAAAGATGTCTGCCATGGGCTCATGTGTTTAAACACTAGATCCCCCAGTATGTGGCACTGTTTGGAACGGTTATGGACACTTTAAAATGTGGGGTCTCAATGTCTGAATTATGAGTTTGGAGGTTTATAACCCGACCTCATTTGTTGTTCACTCTCAGCTTTCTGTGTGGATAGCATGTGCTTATCCAAGGTCCTGCTTCTCCCACATGCATCCCATCCCTCTTCCCAGGCCTTTTTCTCCATCATGGACCCCATGCCTCAAAAGCAGTAAAACAAAATAAACACTTCATCCCCTTTTCTTTTTCTTTTTTTTTTTAATTTTTCTTATCAGTTACATTTTATTCACTCTGTATCCCAGCCGTGTCCCGATCCCTCATTCCCTCCCAGTCCCTCCCTCCCTCATCTCCATCGTGCCCCTTTCCAAGTCCACTGATAGGGGGGACCTCCTCCCCATTCATCTGACCCTGTTTTATCAGGTATCTTCAGGACTGGCTGTGAAGCCCTCCTCTGTGGCCTAACAGGACTGCTCCTCCCTTGGGGCGTGGGGAGGCCAAAGAGCCAGTCCTTGAGTTCCTGTTAGAAATAGTCCTTGTTTCCCTCACTATGGGAAACCAATTGGTTACTGAGCTACCACAGGCTACATCTGAGCAGAGGTTCTAGGTTATATCCATACATGGTCCTTGGTTGAATGTCAGTCTCAGAGAAGACCCTGTGCCCAGATATCTTTGGTCCTTGTGGAGCTCCTATCCATTCCCCATCATACTAACTCCCCTTCTTTCTTATGATTCCCTGTACTCTGCCAAAGGTTTTATAATATTTTTTATTTATTACAATTTATTTACTTTGTATCCCAGATGCAGCCCCACCCTGGTTCCCTCCCAATCTCACTCTCCCTCCCTCCCTCATCTCTTCCCATGCCCCTTCCCCAGTCCACTGATAGTGGAGGACCTCCTCCCTTTTCATCCGACACTAGCCTATCAGGTCTCATCAGGACTGCCATTCATAGTCTTACTCTGTGGCCTGGTCAGGCTGCTGCTCCCTCGTGGGGAGGTAATCAAAGAGCCAGTCACTGAGTTCATGTCAGAGACAGCCCCTGATACCCTTATTAGGGAGCCCATTTGGAGACTAAGCAGCCACAGGGTACCTCTGTGCAGGGGGTCCAGGTTATCTCCATGAATGGTCCTTGGTTGGAGTATCAGTCTCAGAAAAGACCCTTAGACCCAGATTTTTTTGGTTTTGTTGCTCTCCTTGTGGAGCTCCAGACACTTCCAGGTCTTTCTATTTTCCCCTTCTTTCATAAGTTTCCCTTCAGTCTGCCCAAAGTACCCCAACAGAAAGCAAGTAAAGAGATGAGTTTTGGGTATTAAAGTGGATGCTGAGACTCATAGACAAACACTTCATCTCTTAACTTGCTTTCTGTTGGGGTATTTTATCATAGCAACATAAAGGAAATGAATAGAGCCATCATATCAAGTGTATGGCTCAATCAAAGTAAATGAAATACCAAGTCCTACTTCTGAAATTATTTTTTCTGTATCTTGCTTATCCTAAGAACAATTATGTATGAGGTAATATTTCAAAATTATAGTAAAGCTTTGTAAAGATTTCAGGACATCCTTTTTTAGACCCATTCTTTAGACTCCAATATTTCTATTATATAAATACCTCCTAAGTCACAATAGATCATAATCACAATGCTTGATTTTTTTATTTTTAATATATACCATATGAGAAAACAGGATATGTCTAAAGCAAAACTCTTCTCAAGAGGTGATTACTAGACTACTCTGTTGAAATCATGCTTTAATATTTATCCATATGTTTTACAGAAAACTTTGAAACATCCATTAAAATCAGTGGGAGAGTCACCTAATCTCAAATATGCTAAGTTAGACTTCAGGGTATGCCAATTATATTAAATCATAATTAGTTAAAAATAACAGAGCCCTAGTGATTTGGCAAGGTTTAAAGACCCCAAAATGTTGAAGTAATAAAAATGAAGATTAAACATAAGCATGGTTCTCAAATTATAACAATGAATTATATGTTACATGTTCAGCTTTCATTCCAGGAGAGACATCAGCCTGCAAAGAAGCTTTAGTAAATAAATTCCCCAGATAGGAGGTTTAAAAATTCTGGGTCAAGTTGACTATCTTATAATAAATCTATCTGACTAAGGTATTAAACTTAAAGGATAATATATATATATATACATTTAAATAGCTTCCTCTCTCTTCTAGCACATTATGTCTTAAATGCATATTCCTTCTTATACTATGCACTACATATACAGGAAAAAATTTAATTTCAGCCTTCGACTCACTGGTTCCAACAAAAAGAAAAAGTATCTAATCATTCACTGTATTTACAAATGCAAATAATTTGAGTAAATCTATTCCATGTTTGTTGTATCCTGAAGAATTTTACATTCTTAAATTTTTTTCATATTCCCTGAAATATATCTAATAAATATTCATTGTTTTAAATATTTAAATTTAAATATTATAATGTTTAATATTAAATATTATATATTATATTATTATATTATATTATATTATAAATATTTTATATTTAATATTAAATATTATAATAAGATCAGGTAAATATCAGCATAAGATATGCATTTCAAATCCATGTCATTAATATTGTCAAACTTTAAAATTGTCATAACTGGGTGAGACAGATGACTCAGTTGTTACGAATGTGTGTCATTCAGTCATGAGTGTCTGATTTCAGATCCCAGCATTTGCACATTGCAAACAACAGTTACTCCAGTTCTGAGGGAACCAATGCCCTCTGTCCAAGTCCTGACACTCAGACACCCAGAAACAATAGACAAAGAAACACATAGAGGCATTAACCCTTTAATAACCAATAAAACATTTCAACAAGTAAGCATAGCTAACACTGTAAAAAAAATAGTTTCAAATAATTCTGAGGATCTACTTGTGGCAAAATTATGAAAAGAAGATAAAATACATGGCAAAGCTAAAATGTAATACAAAAGACACCAAAGAGGAGAAAATCAACCATCCTTGCTTTCATTTTGAGATAGCAATAGAAGTAAAGTCCTTGTGCATATTTGCTATTGTTGCTGCAATGAGTTAAAATAAATAAAGTGCCAAACATTTCTGGAGGGCCAATAGTTCCCACAGGGCAGGCGTTACTGTGGGTGCTTATTCGCCCATTCTGAAGAATTCATGGTTTCCTTCTGCATCTGAAGGCATCACACAGTGCTAGGTCTCAGCGCAAACACCAACCTTGCCCCATCATCTCCTCACTTCTGATTCTGACTCTGCTGCCACACTCTCTTAGGATAATACCCATCCTTTTTTCTCTTGTCCCTCCTTCACTGAAAACAATTTCCGTACAATATATTCTGATCACATATTTTTTCTCCCGCAGTTTCTCCAAAATCCTCGCCACCTCTCCATCCAACCAACTTTTTGTTCTTTAATATTCTCAATGACGGGTACTAAGTATGTTAAATTCAAGACACTCATTAAAAAGCCTGCAGTTGCTGTTCTTCTAAGGTGCTCCTCTACGGATAATCATTTTTATTCATTTATTCATTAAAAAATTAAAAAGAACATTTATCATGACATTGGACCTGCTGAGATGCCTGGAATGTGCCAGGATGATGTCTTATTACCAGTAGTCTTGATTTAACTTTATCTGCAAACTCTCTTTGATTATAACAACTTATTCAACGTGTCTGAGATAAAGACACGGAAATTTTTGTTGGTTTATTATTCTGACTGCAAAACATGGATTTGTGAAACCACAAAGAAAGTAATAAGCTCACCAGGATTTTCACTCTCAAAATAGCATGAAAACATGTATGCAATGGCTCATAACATATAGTCTCTTTCTTAAAAATAAACTTCTGTTTCTATTTTGTTAAATAATTTGAGGAGCACTGGTATTAGCTCATCCTTGAAAGTCTGGTAGAATTCAGTGATAAAACTGTCTGGTCCTGGGCTTTTCTTTAACGGGACTTTTAATGACTGCTTCTTTTTCCTTAGAGATTATAGGTCTGTTTAAATTGTTTACATGATCTTGATTTAAGTTTGGTAAGTAGTATCTATCAAAAAGTAATCCATTTCTTTTAGGTTTCTTTACTTTGGTGGAGTACAAAATTTTGGAAGCCTTGTTATGAGCTAAAATTCCCAGAGACCACTGAGCAGTAACAAATTTCAAATTGAGAGTCAGAATTAAGCAACATGCACCTGCCTGAAAACAAACAAACAAACAAACAAACAAAACAACGAACAGACAAAAAATGTCTTCTCACAGAGCACTTCCGAATGCATATTACAGGGAGTTTTTAAAGAGAAAGAACCCAGAAAACAAAACAAAACAAAACAAAACAAAACAAAACAAAACTGCATTCCAGTTGGCACTGCAAACAATCAATTTAAAAGGAGCCAGGAGTACGAAGTTAGCTGGAGCATTTCAACCCTGAGTTTCTAGAACAGGATTGGGAACTTTCCACGGGACTTCTCAGGGCAGGGAGTAGAAATCAAAGATGCCTTCAGATGAGACAATTTGGAGAAACATTTACCCTGTTATAATATAACCTAAGGATTCTTTAGATTTCCTCTGTGCCTGTTGTTATGTTCCCCTTCCTCATTTCTGATTTTGTTAATTTAGATATTTTATCTATGCCTTTTAATTAGTTTGAATAAGGGTTTATTTAACTTGTTGATTTTCTCAAAGAATCCAGTCTTTGTTTCATCAGTTCTTCGCATTGTTCTCTTTATTTCTAGTTTATTGAATCAGCCCTAATTTGATTGTTTTCTGCCATCTACTTCTCTTGTGTGCATTTCCTTTTGTTCTAGCACTTTCAAGTGTGTTGTTAAATTGTTAATATGAGATCTGTCCAATATCCTTATGAAGACACTTAGTGCTGTGAACTTTCCTTTTAGCACCGCTTTCATTGTGCCCAATAAGTTTGGATATAGTGTGCCTTCCTTTTCATTGAATTCTAGAAAGTCCGTAATTCCATTATTTCTTCATGCCGTAGACAGGTGTTCATTTTCCATGAGTTTGTAGGCTTCCTGTTTTTTCTGTTGTAGTTGAACTCCATGGTGGTCTGATAGGATAAAAGAGGTTAGTTCAATTTTATCTATCTATCTATCTATCTATCTATCTATCTATCTATCTATCTATCTGCCTGTTTATTTATTATTTATTTATTTATTTATTTATTTATTTTTGTATCTGTTCAAACTTACTTTGTAACCAACAATGTGATCACTTTTGGAGAAAGTTCCTTGAGGTGCTAAAAAGAAAGTATATTCTTTTGTGTTTGGGTGAAATTTTCTGTATATATCATTAGGGCAATTTGCTTCATTACATCTGTTACCTCCATTATTTCAGTTTAATATTTCTCTTGATGACCAGTCCATTGGTGAGAATGAGACACTGAAGTCTCCCACTATTAATGTGTGAGGTTCAATGTGCGATTTAAGCTTTAGTAATGTTTTCTTTTACAAATGGTTGTACCATTTTGGAAATCAATCTGGCACTTTCTCAGACAATTAGGAATAGCGCTATCATAAGATCCAGCTATACCACTACTATTCATATATCCAAAATGTGTTCAAGTATATAACAAGGGCATTTGCTCAATCATGTTTGTAGCAACTTTATTCATAATATCCAGCATCAGGAACAACCCATATGTCCCATAAATGAGGAATGGGCACAGAAAATGTGCTACATTTATACAATGGACTACTACTCAGCCATTAAAAGCAAGAAAATCATGAAATTTGCAGGCAAATGGTGTGATACAGAAAAGATCATCCTGAGTGAGGTATACCAGAAGCAGAAAGACACACATGGTATATACTCACTTATAAGTGGATATTAGACGTAGAATATAGGATAAACATACTAAAATCTGTACACCTAAGGAAGCTAAGCAAGAAGGAGGACTCTGTGTAAGATGATCAATCCTCACTCACAAAAACAAAAGGATGGACATCAGAAGAGGGAAAGGGCAGGCAACAGGCCTACCACAGGAGTCTTCTGAAAGACTCTGCTCAGGTATCAAAGCAGATGCTGAAACTCATAGCCAAACTTTGGGCAGAATGCAGGCTGTTTTCTAATATATCTGCCTTTACATGTTACTTGCTTTTATTTTTGTTTTTGTTTGTTTTTTTTTTCCCTTGTAGCTTTTACTATTTCTTCTCTGTCCTGTATTTTTTGTCTTTTGATTTTTATGTGGCAATGAGATACTGTTTTCTCATCCAATCTATTTGGTATTCTGTAAGCTTCCAGTACCTTTATAGGAATGACCTTTTGAAGTTGGGAAATATTTCATCTATGATTTTGTTAAAAATACTTTCTGGGCCTTTGAGCTGGGATTCTTCTCCTTTTTCTATTCCTATTCTTATTATTCTTAGGTTTGGTATTCTCATAGTACTTTAGATGTCCTGTATGTTTTGTATCAGGACATTTTAGATTTAACATTTTCTTTGACCAGAGTATTAACTTTTATTAATTTTTTGTTAATTATAGTTTATTCACTTTTTATCTCAGCTGTAGCCCCTTCCCTCATTCCCTCCCAATCCCACCCTCTCTCCTTCATCTCCTCCCATGCCCATCTCCAAGTCGAATGATATGGGAGGTCCTCCTCCCCTTCCATCTGACCCTAGCCTATCAGGTTTCATCAGGACTGGCTGCATTGTCTTCTCTGTAGCCTGACAAGGCTAATCCCCCCTCAGGGGAAAATAATCAAAGAGCCAGCCCATGAGTTCATGTCAGAGACAGTTCCTGTTCCCCTTACTAGGGCCTATACTTGGCCACTGAACTGCCATGAGCTACATGTGGGCAGGGGTTCTAGGTTATCTCCATGCATGGTCCTTGGTTAGAGTATCAGCCTCAGAAAAGAGTCCTGCGCCCAGATATGTTGGTTCTGTTGCTTTCCTTGTGGAGCTCCTGTCCCCTGCAGGTCCTACTATCTCCTCCTTCTTTCATAAGATTCCCTGAACTATGCCCAAAGTTTGCCTATGAGTCTCAGTATCTGCTTTGATACCCTGCTGGGTAAAGTCTTTCAGAGGCCCTCTGTGGTATTAACTTTTTTATTGTACCCTCTGTGCTTCAGATTCTCTCTTCTGTCTCTTGTATTTGCTGTTGATGTTTTTCTGTAGTTTCTGCTTGCTTACCTAGATTTTCCATCTATAGGATTCCCTCAGTTTGTGTTTTCTTCATTGTTTCTATTTCCACTTTCATGTCTTGAACAGCTTAATTCATATCACATGTTTTGTTGTTGTTGTTTGTTTGTTTCTTGGCTTTGTGAAGGGGGTTTATTCATTTCTTCCCACTATTTGCTTGTGTTTTCTTGGATTTTTAAAGGGATTTATTCATTTCCTCTTTAAGGACCTCTGTCGTCTTCATTAGGTTAGTTTTAAGGTCATTGTCTTGTGCTTCAGCTGTGTTTGAATATTCAGAGCTTGCTGTAGTAGAATAGCTAGGCTTTAGTGGTGCCATTTTGCACTGGTTGCGTGTAAGCATGTTCTTACACTGGCCTCTAGGCATCTGGGTTTGGGATAAAAGTAAGTTTAGGTACCAATTTCTGAATTTGACTTTGTTTCATGGGTTCCCCCTGCCACTTGTTTTCTGTTTCCTCACTGGTCTTCTGGACTGAGTGGCCTGGAGTTCTGCTAACCAGCGAGTCCACTGGTCTAGTAGGGTGCCTCCACTGCAGTTTTAGCAGCCATCATAGTCTCTAGTGTTCTGTGGTTCTGATAACTAGGTGGCCTCTGTTAGAGCAAGTGTTTTCCTCCAGAGTTGTAGGCTGGGATATGATGACAAGTGAGGGTGGCTGGATTCTGAGAAAGTGTTAGCAGTCTGTGGGTGGGGTCTTACCTTGGGGTCTTACCTTGCGTTCTGCGTACCACCATGGACACTGGTAGAACAGTGGACTTTTGCTGGAATTGTGGCCCAGATATGGAAATGAGAGGAGGAGAACTGTTGGGTGAAAGCTGGGTGAGTTCTGAGGAAACATTGTACCTAAGCAAGGCTAGTTACGTTGTAACCAGACAAGGCTAGTGGATGGATTGGGACGCCAACCCAGCCAGGAAACCTTTGCCCTATGGTTTGTCTTACCTGCAAGTGCTGGGGTGAAGGTGTCACAGAACTTGTTGGAGTGGCCAAACATTGACTGGTCCAGCTTAAGATCCATGACATGAAGGAAACCCATTCCTGACCCTGACTGGAAGGCCAGGATCCAGAGTCTGGAGAGCCCAGAGAACTTGAATAGAACCAAAAATGACTGGTTGGGGGGGGTAATTAAATGATTCCTAATGATACTCAGCTATACTCATAGATCGAAGCCTACCATAATCATCATCAGAAAGGTTTCATCCAGCAACTGATGGGAGCAGGTGCAGAGACCCACATACAGACATTAGGATAAAGCTCAGGACATCCTGAAGAAGAGGGGAAAGAAGCATTAACAGTTGCGGGGTCAAGGACAACACAAGAAAACCTACATAATCAACTAACAGGGACCAATAGGGGCTGACTGAGATTGAAACCAACAATTAAGGAGCCTATAAGGGTCTGCCTGAGCTGAACAAGAATGACACCAGTGAGCATTCCAAAGTGGGTTTTATTTTTTTGTTGTTGTTTAGTATTTATTACAATTTATTCAATTTGTATACCAGCTGTAACCCCTCTCTCATCTCCTCCCAATCCAACCCTCCTTCCCTCTTCTCCCCTGGTCCACTGATAGATGTCCTCTTCCCCTTCTATCTGACCCTAGCTTATCAGGTCTCATCAGGACTGGCTCTATTGTCTCCATCTGTGGCCTTGTAAGGCTGCACCCTCCAGAGGGAGGTGATCAAAGAGCCAGCCACTGAATTCCTAGGCATATATCAAAAGTGGGTTTTAAAAAGTCCATAAGGGAAAAAAAAAGCCCATAAGGAATTGAACTCAGGACCTCTGGAAGAACATGCAGTGCTCTTAACTGCTGAGCCATCTCTCCAGCTCAGTGGACTTGGATAGGAGCATGGGAGGAGATGAGGGAGAGAGAGAGAAATTTCGGGGGTGGGAATGAGGGAGGAGACTACAGCTGGGTTACAAAGTGAATAAACTGTAAATAATATAAAAAATAAATTATTTTTAAAAAGAAATTTTAAATTAAAAACAAAAGTCCATAAGGTCTCAACTTTATACAAAGAGATAGGTAACTGAGGAAATCTGGGAGTAAGACAAGTTGTATTCCACAATGAAAACCACACCTGTTTTATATATGTGTGTGTGTGTGTGTGCGTGTCTACTAATATGGATATATATTCATATATATTATGACAAGTGAGGGTATATATATATATATATATATATATATATATTATATTGTATATTTATATACAATAATGAACAATGAACAAAGAGGCCATGATCTTGAAAGAGATTGGGAGGCATATGCTGGAGAAAGGGAAGAAAAAAATGTAATCATGTTATTGTCCCCAAAATAAAAACAAATAAGTAAATGAACTGCTAAAATATAATTTTATTTGAAAAAAAGTAAGAAAATTGCCAAGTCACTTCTATAACTATGTTTTAAATACACTTTGCCCATCAGGCATGGTTTACGAATGTGTGTTCCACATCAGCCAATCTAATGCTTCTACTTTCATCTCAGTCCCAATCACAAGTGCACTTACTAGAACACATCACATCCCTCTGCTCTTAGTTTATTCTGATTTTCCTGTTTTGACAACTATTGAAAAACAAATAATTTCCATTTTATTCTGAAACAGAAATTTCTAAATCTGGTTCAGACTTTCACGTGGTTAGAACATTCTTCTAGAAAGATTTCTAAGCAAAACTTTCAAAACAACTTTTTTTTCTTCCTCTCAGTTTCATAAAGTCTAATAATCACTAACTTCTGTATCAAAGAAACCAAGTGCTGATATTTTGCATGTTCAGTATCAGTGGTAAAACGTGTTTCACTGGGTTATTTTCTTTACTAAAATGTTATGTCTGTAGGAGTGCCATGTGTCTATATGGTATATGTCTCACGTATTTTCTTTATGTTGCCATATTAGTCACAGCAGACTGATTGTTTTAATAATTGCAATTTTTGTGTACCTTTGATTCTCATTCATGTCATCAACAGCATATTAGCACTGTTAGAACTGGACAAGTGATTTCTGACAGCCATAATAAATACCATCAACTGGGTGGTTCAGACCATAGAAATGTATTTACTCAACATCCTGGATGTTAGAAGTCCAAGACAAGGGTCATCCTCATCCATTCCTGATGAGTCGTCTCTTCTTGGCTTATGGGTGGCTGTGACTCAGTACGATGGAGAAAGTTCTGTTTTCAGTTCTCATAAGGTGATCAAACCTATCAAATCCGAGGCCAACCACATACCTCGCCCAACCTTCATCACCTCTTTAAAGCCTCATCACCAAATGCAATCACACTAAAGGTAAAAGTCTAAGTATTTGAACTGTGGGCTGGAACAGTTCGGTTCAAAAGGATAAGATGCTCTCTGTTTTCTGCATTCTAGTAGTGTCCTAATGTGTCCTTTTTCTCAGAATGCTTAAATATTTTACTGCGTCATCCTTACCTGTCTATAATACTGGTAAAGTGCTGTAGGGTCATTAGAAAAGCCTACCTCTTTCCTGAAAGAACTATTACTTTTCCCCACATTTTAGAATCCATTCTTAGAACACAACTAATATCAACAGACTTAGAAATCTAATGTAGACATGAACTCAGGTAGAGAAAAGAGAGTGAATATCAATGCAAAAGCAGTTTACATTTCTATAGGCAATCCTAACTGGGGCATATTTAATACGTAAGACCAACACAGAAAATACAAAAAATGAGTTAAGAGAAAGGCCAAACATAAGAACAGGAAACTCAATTGAATTTCTGTGTGCTACCAATGAAAAGGAATGGAACTAAGAGTAAGATCCATTTGGGAATAAGAAGCTGGGCGATGGGGAGCTGATACAGTAAGTAAGTGTGCTTTCTAGTCAAGCATGGAGACTTGAATTGGAATCCTCAGGATCCATAAACAAAATCAAGTGTGGCTGAAGTTTAAGTGTGACTCGTGTTGGTGGATGGTGGCAGGAGACACTTGCTGGACACCAGCTTATCTACACACACAGTAATAGACCTGTGTCAATAGAATAAGGTGGATAATGATATGACAGGTCACCTTATGTCCCCCAGTGACCTCCAAATGCATACGTCCACACATGCACACACATACACCATCCACACAAACAATGTGATACTAAGAAAACCTTTAGAAATGAAGCTAATTAAACAAATGTGTTATTCATGTAGTTAATTAAAAGACAATACAGACTTGTGGCAAGAAGCAGGGAGGTTGTATATAATAGTTTAAGTCTACAATAAAAAAGAACCCCTAATAAAACCTAATTGCAAGGAAATGGATATTAAATAGAATAGAAGAGGGGGTGCAGCCTTACCAGGCCACAGAGGAAGACAATGCAGCCATTCCTGATGAAACCTGATAGACTAGGATCAGATGGAAGAGAAGGAGGACCTCCCCTATCAGTGGACTGGGGGAGGGTCTTGGGAGGGTGGTATTGGGAGGGGAAGAAGAAGGGAGCTACAGGTGGGATACAAGGTGAATAAACTATAATTAATAAAAATATAATAGATTTAAAAAAAAAGAAATGAAAAAGATAAAGAGCCTAAGTTTGAAGAATTCATGTAACAGTTACCCAAGTGACAAGTCCTGGATCTGAACAAAGAGAATTTCCTGTGATGGAAGGGACTTATAGAAACTACCAATACTTTAGAATCTAAAGAAAATTTAGATCACCAAGGGTTAATTGAAACATTTCTTATTTCTCAAAAACCTGGCAATGAAAATGATGGTACAAAAAGCTGATCTTTATCTGACAGTGAATACAATGATAAAAAAAATATATCAAAGCAGAAAAGAAAGGCTGCTGGCAAAGATACTTGGCCAGAGACAACAGGGAGCATTACTGTTCTCCAAGAAATGGAAAGATTCAGAGGTGGATCAGCTGGCATTACCAAAAACTACAACTAGTAAGTGCCCTTGAATTATTACTGCTTTGGGGTTTTAATGTTATTATTGTTGTTGCTTAAGATGTTTCTCACACTGTAGTGCAAGGTGCCCTAAATCTCATTATGCAACCCTGGTTAACTTCAAACTTACAGTGATCTTGATGCTACCCTGAATGTTAGCAAGCCGTTCACAATTTCTGACAGGAACTCAATGGCAGGCTTTCTGACCTCCCTACCCCCAAGGGAGGAGCAGTCCTGTTAGGCCACAGAGGAGGACTTTGCAGACAGTCCTGAAGATACCTGATAAAACAGGGCCAGACTAAAGGGGAGGAGGTCCTCCCCAATCAGTGGACTTGGAAAGGGGCAGGGAGAAGATGAGGGAGGGAGGGAGGGTTTGGGAAGGAATGAGGGAGCAGGATACAGCTGGGATACAGAGTTAATAAAATGTAACTAATAATAATAAAAAAGATGAAGTACAGTAATTACACATTTGTAACATATATGTGTGTATATATATTATACACACCCATATATATTATGCCTTGGATGGTGTGTGTGTGTGTGTGTGTGTGTGTGTGTGTGTATAAAATCTGTCTTGGGTTTTTACTTATTAATATGAAATAATAAGAACTACTTTCTAATGAAAATCAACTTTCATATGTTGATTTTTTAAACAATATTGAAATAATTGTGAAGATTTTTCTTGTTCTGCTTAATAGCGTGGGACTCTGAACAAGTAAGAGCCTTTTATAATATTCTCAACATACAAATGAAATGTACACTAGAAATGAGCATTCTGAAATGAAACTATGAAAGTTGTTTATTTATAATAAGAAAATATAAACACGTAGGAATAAAACTTTAAAAAGAGTATATAGTATATATTGTAAAAATTACTGACCTAGAGTTGAGGGAAACCTTTAAACAATTAGAAAAGCAGCCTTTGTTTGTAGTTCAGAAGTCAACACTACAAAATGGTAATACACTCTGTGATGGAGAGTTTTAATTTTAAGTCTGACACAACTGTAAATCACCTGAGAAAGGGTCTCAATAAGAAATAGTCTGGATAAGTTGTCCTGTATGTGTGTCATGGATTGTCTGGATTTCTTTAATTAGTGTTGGAAGGCACAGGCTGAAAATGAGCAAAGCCACCCAATGGGTTAATATCTAGGCAGCATAAGAGTAGAGATAACTGGCTGAGCACTAAGTGTGCTTGCACTTACTATTTTTTTACGTATATTTTTATCATTTATTACAATTTATTCAATTCTTATCCCAGCTTTAGCCACACCTCTTCTCCAACCCTCCCTACCTCTTCTTCCCCCCATGGCCCTCCCCTCGTTCACTGATAGGGGAATTTCTGCTCCCCTTCTATTTGACCCTAGCCTATCAGGTCTCATCAGACTCGTTGCATTGTCTTCCTCTGTGGCCTGGCAAGCCTGCATCCCCAAGAGTGAGGTGATTAGAGAGCAGGCCACTGATTTCATGCCAGAGACAGACCCTGCCTCTCTTACTAGGGAACCCACTTGAAGAATGATTCTATGGGCTACATCTGAGACTGGGTTTTGAGGTCCTCTTCATGCATGGTCCTTGGTTGATTTATCAATTTTTGCAGAGGCCCCTACTCCCTGATATTTTGGCTCTGTTGGTCTCCTTGTGGAGCTCCTGTCTTTCTATCTCCCCCTTCTTTCATAAAATTTCCTGCACTGTGCCCAAAGTTTGGCTATGAGTCTCAGCCATTTGTAATTGATTCTGCTTGTTATGTAACTACCTGTTCAAGCTACTGTAGCATCACTCTCTGCAATGATAAACTATAACCTGGGTTTATAAAACAAATTCCCCCTAAGTTGATGTTTGTCAGAGTGTTTTATCAAAGCAACAGAAAAGAGAATAGAACATATTCCCAGATTATCACGATGGTCAATACAATGTCTGTAAAGAGCCACGTTTCTTTTTTATAGCTGTCTTCTGAATGTGATTGGTACTTACCTGTAACCCTAGGGCTTGTGAGTGACTTGTTAGGCTAGGCTATATAACAAGACCTCATGCCATCAATAACTAAATAGTGATACGAAAATTCATATGGAAACTAAAAGTAATCTAAAATTATCTTTGAAAAGAACAAAGGTTGTAAAAAAAAAATCTCACATCACAATCTGAAAACTTATTGCAAGGCTATGAAAATCCAGACCCGTGTTGTCATAAGACAGACAGCACATTAACAAAACCAGACTAAGCACCCAGAAAGAGGCCTTTGCAACCGAGTCATCAGATTTCAACCAGGGTATAGACATATCCAAGTTAATGAAAGAACAGTAATTTCAACCAATTATGATAGGATAGAAAGATGTTCATATGCAAGAGAATGAATATGAATATCTCATGTTCCACACAAATAGTAAGTCAAAGTTAAAACCGTAACATTATTAGAAGAAAACACATACATTTTTTTTCCTAATCTTTTGGTAAAATCTTCTTATATCTGACACCCAAAAAAATAAGAAGAGTAATTTGAAAATTATCAAAATTGAAACTTCTGTTGTCTCAAAGAATGCAATCAAGAAAATGAATACAAGGGTTGAAGGCAGAGATGAAGGGAATAGACTGCTCTTTCCCTTAATGTTGTTCCAAACATCCACGTGATGTTTACAAGCATCTGTAACTCCAGTTTCAGGCACAAGTGTGGTGCACAAACATGCACTCAGACACATAAAATAAAAATAAATAAATCTTTTTAAGAAAAAAGTGTAAACAAAAGCTACCAGCAGTGTCAAACCATATGTAAACACACTTTCCAGTGTGTGCTATGCATCTAGCATCATGCTGGTATCACTAAACATAAGCAATTAAAAAAAAACCTATATTCAGTAGTTTGTACAAATATAAATAAAAATATTCTCTAAGTGTCCTAGCAAAAGACTCTAATTAAATGTTAAAATGCTCTTATTGGAGGAGATGGGGGAAGGAGGGTGGTTTTTGGAGGGGAGGAGGAAGGGAGCTACAGCTGGGATACAAAATGAATAAACTGTAATTAATATAAAAAATAAAAATTTAATTAAAAATCAAGGGAGGAGCAGTCCTGCTAGGCCACAGAGGAGGACTTTGCACCCAGTCCTGAAGATACCTGATAAAACAAGGTCAGATGAAGGGGGAGGAGGTCCTCCCCAATCAGGGGACTTGGAAAGGGGCGTGGAGTAGATGAGGGAGGGAGGGAGGGAGAACTTGGGAGGGAATGAGGGAGCGGGATGCAGCTGGGATAGAGTTAATAAAATGTAACTAATAATAAAAAATTTAAAAATTATAAAAATAAAAAATAAAAAAATCATCTTAATGTTGACAAAGTGGGAGATTCTAGGACAATAAGGTACAAGTATTAGCAAAAATGTAGAAGTATAACACAAACACAAGGCTGGCAAGAGTTTAAAATACTCTTGAAACTCTGGAAGGCAGTTTGGCAGTTCTTCAAGATGCAAAACTAACCATATGGCCTATCAATTCCAGTCATATAAATACGTCCCAAAAGAAATGAAAGCACATGTTCAAAAATACGTGACCGAATGGACACAGTGGCGTTGGCATTATCCATCAGGATTTAATCATGAGATTAGCACAAATGTTCATCAACAAGTAAATGTACAGACAAACTAGGTGTACACATATGACAAAATATTGTTCAGCAATAATAAGGACTGTTGGTATAATAATAACAATAATAGTAATGACTGAGTGTATTCATGCCACAGTTTAGTTGAATCTGGAAAATGTTATGTTAAATAAAAGAAGTCAGCCAGGAATATGACCTATTCATGATTCCAGATTTCTAATTACAGTGTATAGATAAGGAAATCCATAGAGACAGGACATAGATTAGTGGTTGCCTGTGATTCAGGGAATGGAGTGAGTGAAAAATAGAATATGACTAACAGATAAAGGACTTATTTGTGGGAGATGAGAATTTTATACTTAAAATTTCTATACCCACACATAAAAACAGATTTAGAGAAAATGGTCTGGAAAATACTTAGTCTTATTCTGATAATAATTTGTTAAACTTCATGATTAAGTAGTTTATTGTACTAGTCAGGAAGGCCTGGTTTATATAAAAGTCAGACTTTCAACCCCATGTTAGACCCATGTTTGGTTTAGTAAATCAATGAAAATATTTCATCAATATCGTTTAGCTTTCTGATTGTTTTTAATATGACACAAAGTGCATATCATTCATAAACAAAAACTTACGTGTAAACATAGTATACCAATCAGTAAAGCAATAATTACTGTGCTTTTAGTGTATACAATGTAGTGAACATTTGTATTTATATTTAAACTTACCTTGTAGTGTGCTCAGAAATTGCATGGGATATTTTTATTTTCTATGTAAGAAAGCAGATTCCGTGTAAGTCTACGATTTATATAAAACTGTCTTGTGAAGTTTTGGTGATTGGATTCATGGGTGGAGGGAATATATTTGGAAGTTATTCCTTGAGATCTGTATTTGTTCTTCTGTAGGTTTGTTGCATTTAATATAAAGTTACAATTTCTAGAGACCTTGCAATCCCAGATGGGTTCTTAAATGAGCATCTTGAACAAATTTATGGCAGGCAACAAAAAAGATAAATTAAGCCTTTTCTCTCCTCTGTTTCATGTGGTTGAACCTTTCCTCTATAGTTTCAGCTGCATCATAGGGCTCACCTCTGGAATTCCCAGCCATGAGTCCATTATGATTTTGTGTTTGGCAACCCATGTCTGGTTGACTCTCCTGTCTATGGGTGAGTGAAAATGTCATTCTGCTCATTTTCAAGGAACTTCCCTCTATTGAAGTTTTAATTGATTCCTACATCAAGCAACTTCCATTTTAATAGTTTTAAACCAGTTTATTTTCTGCCTACATTCTAACTGCTATTTTAAACAATCAATGATGGTTTTTCATCTGTAAAATTATTAAGCCCAAACCAATTTTGTTATCCATTAAATATTTTCCACTATTTCCCTAGAATTAGTTCTTTGTATATAACTGACATAAAATATATTCATTAACTAAACTTGTCTTGCCTAAATTTGAATTGCTGATATTTGTCAATATGCTCTTCTAATGAGAGTATGAGAATCAGTCCAATGAACAAAATACCCACTGTAGCAGTTATGATCAAAGGGATAGAATAGAAGTCCTGTACAGCCTCTGAAGCCATTCACGACCTTAGACTCCTGTATCTCCAGCTCTGGCCCAATGGGGAAGAATTCACCTAACACTGAAGTATTTCAAAAATAGCACGAGCTTAGGCCACTTGTGGGATGCCACAGAGTTCCTGGTACATAATCAACAGTTAAAAACTAGAGTTTTAAGCACTGAGAATTCAGAGAACAGTGAAAAAAGACTTTAGTTGTCATACTTGTGTATTTATGACTAATATTCTGAGTTACAACAATTTTTAAAATTATTTTATTCATGTATAGTATGTATGAACATATGAGCTATATGTTCATATACCATTATATACCACGCATGTAAGTATCCCTTATTATGTGTGTATATTACAAGTCATACAATGTGATATTCTTTTCCATTATCTTTAGATTTTATGCTTCAGAAATTTCAAGAAAACAATGAGTCCAAATTTACTCTTTGAAAGGTACATGTCTTCATAGTTTACGTACCAGTTTTTAAGTTAGGGTTTTTTTCTAAAGATTGCAGAGTTTTGTTGTGTAGTCCAGGCTGGTCTCTAACTTATTTTTCTACCGTATGGACGTCCTACATGTTAATACAAATACACAAAAGCATACAGAATTTGATGCAGATGGGACCATGGAGTACAGTATCCGATACATGTGTGCATTGTGTGAGTTGTGACCTGGAGTAGATAAATTTATCTCTCAAGTAACTATTTCTTCTTTTTCTTTAATTTTCAAAAATTTTCCTTCCAACTCTGAAAACATAGTGTGTTATTAACTTTATTCATTATGTTATGTAAAATTGACACCCGCTCTTACCTAAACATAACCCGTTACCCACTAACCCCTGACCTCTTTCCACTCCACACTTGCCCAAGACTCCAGGAACCATTCTACTCCCAATTTTTATGGAATTAACTATGTAAGACTGTGGATATAACTAAGATCATGAGATACCTGAAATTTTTTGGTTGCTTTTGTTGTTGTTGTTAAAACATTAAATAGTCAGTTCAAACTATCTTGTCACATAAAATTATTTATTTTAACGGCTGAATAGTATTCTGTTTACATACTACATCTTCTTTATCTGGAAGTCAATTCCTAGGCTCTCAGATTGTTTTGATTTCTTCCTTATAAAATAGTTCATTTAAAAGTATTTGTAAAGAAACATTTGCTTAACTTGAAATTAGTTCTGAAACATGGTAAAGGATCTCAAATAAAGGCTGCTGTGTTGGTTTTATCTTTTGCACTTCTAGGTATTTCCGATGAGATGGAAACTATAGGGGAGATTATATAACCTCTTTATGTATTCTTCGTTAATAAACTTTATTAGCACAAAATGATCCTGGTAAGAGTACCTTTAAATACCCTGATTCACTAATACGTGTATACATACATACACAGTACTGAAGGATACACCTAAACAAGAGTTCCTTTTCTCTAAGGCTACAGAGAGAGGGAAAGGAAAAATTAGCTTTTAGAGTAAGTGTACAGAGAGAATCAGAAATGAATAAACTCTGTTCTTCCTTTTAGATACACATTATAAATGGAAGCTATGAAGGAAAGGGAAAGATTCAAAGCAGACACAGAGGCAATTTCAATATCTGAATGACAAAAAATAGCATTAAATAGTAGACTAAAAATCAATTATTCATGTAAGACAACTATAGCTGACTTCCACATTCTTAAAGGAAAAGTGTTCTACTTCATTTCAAGTATACATTATTTAAAAAAAAATATAGAATTCAGCCAAAATGGAACTTGAGAAAACATGTTAAAAATCTCTTCTTGTCTCAGTTCTCACAAAATCCATGAACCCCTTATCAGCCCCATATCCCAGTTTTATTCAGAAAACTGTATAAAGCACAAGCATTTGCTATAACAATGGTCATTCTTTATTCACCTTTTGTAATGCCTGTACCATGTTTATGCTGAGCCATAATAAAGCTCTGTCAGGGATCCAGCAAATGTGAAGGAGCTGGAGTCCATGTGGAACTCAAGATGTTAATATTTCCTTTCTAACCAAATGAACTCCACATGTTTTCTGCTGCGATGAATCTCCTTCCTGTGGAATTAGGCATGGTGTGACTCATTCTTTATTTTTTTGAGCACAACAATTTAATCCAGAGTAGTCCTCATTTCACACACCCTTGGGCTCTTGGTTCGTTGTTGTATGCTGGCATCACTGCTGAGGTTCACAACAAAGGTGTGGAATTATAAGAGCAAAAGCTCTCCGCAGCCATGTGTAGACAAGGGTCTTGGTCAGTAGCCTCATAAAGCGAGGCTATAGAGAGCATGAGTCTGAAGAGAAAAAAATAGCAAAAGTTATCTACTGATCTGTAGTGTTGATGAAATGCTTCAGAACAGAAATATAAGACTTGCCACAGTAATTACCTGTACATTAGACCTTTGTACTTAAAAATGACGTGGCTATATTTAAAAGGCAAGAAAGCAGAAAGTGCGTTGTAGCCACAGTCCTCCTTCTTGATTAGTTTCTTTAGGTGTACAGATTTTAGTAGGTTTATCTGGCTAAAATGATCAATCACCATTCAGAAAGGCAAAGAGGATGGACATCAGAAGAAGGAGAAAGCAGGGAACAGGATAGGAGCCTGCCACAGAGGGCCTATGAAAGGCTCTACCCTACAGGGTATCAAAGCAGATGCTGAGACTTATGGCCAACCTTTGGGCAGAGATCAGGGAATTTCATGAAAGAAGTGGGAAATAATGAGACCTGAAGAGGACAGGAGCTCCACAAGGAGAGCAACAGAACCAAAATATCTGGGTACAGGTGTCCTTTCTGAGACTGATACTCCAACCAAGGACCATGCTGGAGATAACCTAGAGCCCCTGCACAGATGTTGCCCATGGTATTTCAGTGTCCAAGTGGGTTCTATAGTAATGGGAACAGGGACTGTCTCTGACATGAACTGATTGGCCTGCTCACTTCCTCCTGAGAGCAGAGCAGCCTTACCAGGCCACAGAGGAAGACAATGCAGCCACTCCTGATGAGACCTGATAGACTAGGATCAGAGGAAGGGGAGGAAGCTCTCCCCTATCAGTGGACTGGAGGGGGGGCATGGGTAGAGAAGGGGAAGGAAGGGTAGGAGGGAGGAGAGAAGGAGGGAGGGAGCTACAGGGGGGATACAAAGTGAATAAATTGTAATTAATTAAAATTTAAAAAAGAAAGTAGGAAGTGGAACTCCAAAGGGGGATTATCATGCAGCTAACAACAGCAGAGATTTAAAACTAGCTCTTTAGATGCACAGATCATGTTTTAAAATGATCCATTTTAAGTATTTATTTTCAAAGCAACTTGTAGAGAACACTAGAGTACTGATTTATTTAAAAGATGAACCAAACCTCAGAAAACTGAAATGATTGTGGAGTCTGCAAAGCATAAATAACAGCAGCTTTATCCACAAAAAGCCAGCTCTCAGTATCCTTTGTTCTAAACCTATCATTTTCTTCATCACTCGGGCCACTCATGGGACTTAGTTAAAGCCCATCTCAGGACTCTATAGAGTCTGGAAGTAGTGAGAAAATATGGCAGAATGGAGACAGGTGAGAGACAACAGGTATTTGAAGGACAGATTTCATGTGTTTTTCATTTTTTAGGCATCTTTTCTAAGACATATCATAAAGAGATAGTCTAAGATATATCTAAGGTATATCATAAGAATGTAATGATAATCAGAAAATGGATAATTTTTTAGAGGATTTAAAACAGCATATGAACTATTTGTTGATTTTTTTCCCATTTCTTCTTACAGTGTAATGATATTTCCCAGTCAATTGGGAGAATATTCAACTGAACGTGAGGGACAAGTTTTATGACCAGCAAAGGGAAAGAACTGCTCTGGTCAGGGAAGCAGCATATGAAACAGTATACAGAAGATTAAGGGTAAGGCAGCTGAGCAGTTGACAGGGCTGCGGACTACAAACTGTCTGTGTTTCTCTAAGTTCTGTGAGTCACAAGCAATCGCTTAAGATGCCTGACAGTGCACTGGGAAATTATGTCTACATTGTGACATGCCTGCAAGTCACATACTGGAAAGGTGAGGAAGGGTAGGAAAATGTCTTAGTGATTCCTAGGCTCCTTGAGATATCTTCATGAGGTCCCAAACCAAAGAACAAACCAAACATAAGCAAAGATAGCAAATGATAAAAGCATGTGTACAATACGTGAGCATATGGGCCAGAATGGGTTTTCAGAACCCCAGGTTATTGGAGTTGCAATGTGGATGTGCGACACCAGATGTGGGTGCTTGGAAGAACCCAGGTCTGGAATAAAAGCAAGCACCCTTAATCTCTGAACCTTTCTCTTCTCTCTCACACATCTCTTTTCTTCTTCTTACTCCTCTTTCTTCCACTGGCCCCAGCAGAGATTTATATTTTGTTTTCTTCTGACTCATTGATCAAAACCTTCAAAACATAGAAAGAAAAAGTCTGGAAACTTTCTTATCTCTGTGTTTTTACCATGTCAAGTAAAGACCATGGTGATTATTTCAGACATTTCTATCAGCACTTGGGGATGTTCCAATATAATTTTGGTTGCAAGACATTTTATGAATATACATATGCTATTTCCTTTCTTTATTTTGTCCACACATGGAAATTTTTATAACAACATCCTCAGCACATTTACTTCAAATATCTACTATAAATTAGAATACATGGAATCATGGTGTACGTGCTAAGTGCTATCCATGTATTTAAAAGTAAGTTTGAAAAACAAATGTTTAATTACTTAAAAGACTATCATGGTATATGAATGTTTTATATATTTAATTTTCATATTTATCAAAATATTTAGTTTTAAGGAAGTCATATGAAACAAATTTAAACCAGGAAAATCATAAATTAAAAAGTGCTTCATCAAAATATCTCCTGATCTATTTAACTGTTCAACTCTTTTTAAAATCAAAATTCTTATCTAGCAATCTGTGATTGTGGTTATTTTTCAGAGCCGCATGTAGCCTTCAAACTGCTCTCTAAATTATGTTCAGTCTACTTTTATGCTTCTACTAATGAAGTTCCCAGACATTGAAAAGGAAGCCCTGTTGGAACCAAACCAAATCTAAATAAATAAAGAGCCCTTCTATTATTTTATCACATGGTGGCTATGCCATATCCATTTCTTCAAGCTACAGCTTTATTGGGGAAGATTCAGGGGATGTGATTTCCATTTTCTGCCAGTGCTAAACTTCTGATCATGTGACCATGCCAGATGCTCATCCTTCATTCAAAAATAGTTATTTTCATCAGATAGCCTTATATAAAGTTAATATCTCTGCAGTCAGGGTAACAGATGAGCTTATTGAAAACCCTCATTCTGCTGGCCAACATGCATTCTAGGATCATAAACATGAGGCGCCAGATCTCATTTTGCTGTAGGGAGGCAAAATGAACACACTCTTGGGAGGAAGACACTCAAGAATATGTATGCCTTATCAAAACACTGACCATGTGACACTATGAAACATCTGCAGAATTGCATGAACTACTGTCTCTCCTCGGGGGCCTGTCTGTGGACCAGTAAAGAGAAAATTAAATTGCACATCACAGTTGTGCACCCTTGGCATTTCTGAAATCTTTCATTACTATTTGTTGCCATTAAATAAACCCCAAATTTATTTTACATTCATGTAAAATAATGTTATGTATCATGACATCATTATCCGTAAATACCCAAGTAAACTCCAGATAGTCAAACCTTTAAATAAAATATTTGAGCTATTTTTTTAATGTAAGTAGCCAAATTTCAAAAAGGCATATACTTTGTTTCAAAGAAAACTGAAAAAAAAATATGGTGGTTTTTTTTTTTATTCTGATTAAAAAGACTTATGTGCATGATTCTCTGTAGCTGCTAGATTACCCTAATCAGCAACCCAGTATAAGCCCTGTATATTGATACAAATTAATGTGACATAAGTAAATTCTCTCCCCCACCCCCGACACACACTTTTTTTTGAGAAAGCACTTGAAATGTACTTTCTTATGACAGGAAAGTCAATAATATTTAAGTAAAAAAAAAAAAAAACTTAAAGTTGTATACTTTATCATTTTTGTCTTTAAGGGACTTTGAATCTAATTAAAAATGAAAAATAGCTAGTCTTAGACTCATGGCCCTATACACTTAGCTATTCCAGAGGCTGTAACATAAAAAAATTTCATCAGTTCATGGCTTCCTCAGGCAACTTAGCAAGACCCTGTCTTCAAATTCACAAGTTAAAAAAGGGGAGAGGGGAGACTGGGGATATAGTTCAGTGCTCAGGAGCTTGCCTCATATAGATGAGCTTGTGTTCAACCCCTAGTACAACATATATGAAGTACAAATATATGAAGTAAATAAATGAATAAATGATAGATAAATGATTGATTGACAGATATGATAGAGATGAAATATTTGATAAATGATTGATAGATATGTAGATAGAAAGATAGATTAGATAGATATGATTGATTGACATAGATAAACAGGCAGAAGATAGATAGATAGACAGATAGATGCTAGATAGATATGATAGACGATTAATAGATGTTTGATATATATATATATATATATATATAGAGAGAGAGAGAGAGAGATGATAGATAGGTAGTTAGATAGAGAGAGATACAGAGATAGATGTTATAAATTATTGTACAAGAATCATTTTACATTTGACCATTAGGAATGGTCCCAACTTCCTAAAATTGTTTCACCATCTGAGTCTATTTCAGATGTGGTGTAACTCACCATGTCATTCATGTACCCAGTCAAATCAGATATTTACTCAGATTCCCTTTGAGTTGTGCTATCGCTAAGGATTCCTACAGGCATTAGATAGGATTCTATGCCCACTTTACCCAGTTTCTGAACTGACATATTCTTAATAACTTAACATGTATCACTTCAAACCCAATATTTCTGCAAAATTTCTTTGGTTTGAGGGATCCTGCAGAAAATATTCACATTAAGGTGCTGATGATTGGGAAGAACCATAAAATAATATTTAGACGAAAAAAAAAATTTCTGGTTAGTTTTTGTCACCTTGACACAACCAAGTGACCTGGAACTAGAGTCTCAACTGAAAGATTGCTGAGGTCAGACTGGCACCTCATGTTTGAAGAATTGTCTTGACCATTGTTTGACATGGGAGGACGCAGCCCGCTGTGGTAATGCCACCCTTTGAAGATGGTCCTGGGTCATGTAAGAAAGACCGAAGAGCATAGGCCTGAAAAAGGAAGTGAGTAACCGGCATCCTCTATGGCCTAGTTCAGTTCCTTCTTCCATGATTCCTGCTTTCAGTTCTTGACCCAATTCCCCACAGTGACAAACTATGTCCCTGGAGTGTAAGCTGAATAAATTAATAAACCCTTCCTTTCCTGCCACAAGTTTAATAAGTGTTTTATCACAAAAATGTACAACAAAGCCAGAATTGGAACCCTAGCTACTGGCCAGTTGATGTAATGCAGAACTGAGGAAATCTGGAGTTCCTAAAATCTAATTGTCTGCTTATAGTATGAACACATGGGTGAGGAGGCTGACAAGCAAGAATCCTGGCTTTGTGATTTATGTAACTCTCCTCTGCCTGCACACATTACTCTAGCAAAAAGTACTATATTCTCAGGACTAAACTGTTTCTTTTGCTCTTGTTTCTACCTATGGAGAGATTTCAAATCTGAAATTTTTCCTTAAAGAGGCAGAAATATATTATGCGATAAGGCCATGCATTTGACAGAGAAAATCAATTAGTTGGGCTTAATCATATCTTACTCTAAAAATATAATATGAGGCATATTATATCTCACATAATTTCAAAAGAAAATACTTATGAGCCTGAAGGAAAAGAGCAATGTTGTTTCTTTTGTTGTTAAAGGACTTCTATGAAACATGAGTTCAAATGAACAGGGCAGCTACTGCTCCTTTGTGATGAGTTCCATGGAACCCAGTGGTAGAAATACTTGTTCCACAGCAGCTATCATAGAGGAAAAAGTGAAAAAAATTCCATGTGCACTATTGCTTGCAAATTGCACTTGTAAGCAGTCATTGAGATTACTTTGAATGTATGTACTACAGCACAAATAATAACATTAAATATACTTGTCATGTGAACTCGGTGGTTGGCTCTTTGATCACCTACCTGGTGATCTGAGGGGGGAGCAGCCTTATCAGGCCACAGAGGAAGACAATGCAGCCAGTCCTGATGAGAAGATTGAAGGGGAAGAGGTCCTACACTATCAGTGGAATGGGGAAGGGGCATGGGAGGAGATAAGGGATGAAGGGAGGGCAGGATTGGGAGGGGATGAGGGTGGGGCTACAGCCGAGATACAAAGTGAATAAATTGTAATAAGAAAATTATATTAATAAAAGCACCAGCATGTATTTTGCCCCAAACAAAATGCCTCTCAGATTTTGTGGGGAAAAAAAAAAAAAAGATTTCATCTCCAGGCCTGCCATTGGTTGTTCCTGTCTGAGCAGACTCTCCAATGTCATGCCAGGTACTCTTGGCCCAACCACTTCCTCAGTCACATGAGCAGAAGCTGCCCCAGGCCATGAGCCCTAAAGGCCCTTTGCTGGGGATGCCCCACAAATTATAGTCTGCATATCTTTACGTAATCTCCTTTTCTGATATGTTTTTTTTTTATTTATAGCTCTATTTTCCATTATGTTGAATCAATAAATTCATTTTTTTCTATATAAACTGCCTCAATTTCTTTGTAGGATATGCAAGCACAATATAGTTAATATGGAAATAAGTATTCTCAGATCTTCTAGTATTCCTTTCTTTTTTATTTTGTTTTTAAATTGAGTTCTTGAAATTAACTGGACATGTGAACTGCTGAAGTTGCTGTGTCCAATCATAATTAAGTCTCTACACAATTGAAGGCCTAATGTAGATTGGCTTTTCTCCCTTTAAAATCATTAGTGTGTGTGTGTGTGTGTGTGTGTGTGTGTGTGTGTGTGTGTGTGTGT
>NW_026592666.1:4567843-4576355 GCF_907164565.1 Psammomys obesus
TGTGTGTGTGTGTGTGTGTGTGTGTGTGTGTGTGTGTGTGTGTGTGTATCTGTGTCTGTTTGTGTATCTATGTATGTCTGTGTGTGTATGTCTGTCTTTCTCTGTGTGGATGTGTCATGTTTGCTTGTCTATGTCTGTGTCTGCTTGTCCGTGCCTGTGTAAGTGTCTATGTATCTATCTGTATCTCTGTATGTCTTTGTAGCTATGTCATGTCTGCTTGCTTCTGTCTGTGCTGCTTGTCCGTATTTGTATGTGTATCTCTGTCTACATGTCTATGTCATGTCTACTGTTTATGCACACTGAGCATGCAGAGACTGTGAAAGCCATGAAAGGTCATGAGATCCTCTTGTGCAGGACGTACAGGCAGATGTGAGCCACCAAATTTAGGTGCTGGGCACAAAACCAGTTTCTTTTACAAGATCAGCAAGTGCTTTTAACCAATAAGCCATCTCTTCAGACTCTAGACTGGCTTTTAAAAATAAATTTATATTTTAAATACATGATATAATTACTTTATAAGATATATGCTATGTACTTTGAGCGTACTGTCCAAATGTCTCAATACTTTCCTCCCCCTTTGTTGAGTCTTTTTATTGTCCTGGAAATTTTAGTTTTACTTTCATACCATGAATGTCTATGTGAGCTTATATGTCTATATAAAAATCTATGATCCACAAATAAAACAAAACATACAGTATATGTCTTTATAAGACTGTCTTAATTTACGTAACATGCTTAGCTACAATTATGACTATTTTCCTGAAAACAGTGACTTTGTTCTTTTTTATGACTAAAAAATGTTCCTCTGTGCATGTGTGTCTGCCGGTGTATGTGTGTGCATATTCATGTATATGTGTCAGTGTGTGTGTGCGTACGTATGTTTGTGTGTCTGTGTATGTCTGTGTGTGTGCTTGAATGCGTATGTGTGTGTGTTTGTACATTTTTATGTGTGTGTGTATGTGTGTCTGTGTGTATATGTATCTGTATGTGTTCCACATTTTCTCTTTATATATCGCTCTCTTGTTAGACCCCTAGGCTGGTCCATGACGTTGCTGCTTAGCTATGTACTTAGCTATGAATGGTGCTTCAGTCGAAATATTATGTAGTCATCCTGTGATTCCTTCACTGGGCATCTTTCAGGAAAGCACTTGTTTGGATTATATGGTAGTTCTCTAATTTTCTGAAAAAGGGCCATACTGATTTCCATAACTTGGGGGAGGGCTAGTTTTATTCCCGATCTGTCAGTAATTAGCCTTCCATACTACAATATTTACAGAGATAATATTTTACATAAGTCATAAGAAATTGCCCAGTGAGGAGACTAAGCTTTTGACATCTCACATGCACACACATGAAAAACTAGCCTAATAGCCTGACAATAGAGAGTCTCGGGTGGTAGCTGATATTTATAGTTATTACATTATTACATTATAATAATAATGCAAATTTTCTTAATATAAAGCTAAATTTAATTTCTTTTTGTATTCTCTCCCTTGCCTCCTTTGAAGTTCTTGATTGCTTGCCTTTCCTCTTTCTTCTTTCATCTTACTCCAAGTTCCTTTCTGTAAATAAACATGATGGAAGAGACACATTACTTAGAACAAGGTTTGCAGTTGACTGTGCTTGCATGACAGTCATAGACCAGAATGTCTTATGATGAAGAACATCCAAATTACTATCCAGATCCAGAACGGATGTTAAATCACATGAGAAGATGCTGGCAAAGGAGGATGAACACAGGGACTCCCCTGTGTCCTTAGGCTAGCTATGAGGCTGCCAACAGATGTCTTTAGAGTTCGCAGCAATTCTGTCTTAATCTCCAGTCTCAAACTTCAATACCATAGAAACATAACCTCTTCAGCACCTCAGAGCACTAATTTCCTCATCTCTAAAATAAGATCAATACAGTTTAAGGTAGCATATATTAATTACCAAAACATCAAAGAAAAATGTTTTTGTTTTGCCTTGTTTTGTTTTTAATAACATGGTGATATCTCTTTCATCATCTCTTGAAAAGTGTACCTTCCATGTGCATGCAATGGAAAGGCTAGAACTTTTTTATCAGATAAGTCTCATATGACTTTTAACTTAGCTAGTTACTAACATCTCATTAAATGCATTAGGGCATGTGAAAATATTTTTTAACACTTTTCTCTTTAAAAACTTTAAATGTATACATGTATGCCTGAGTGAGTTTTGTTTTCTACCTACATGCAAAGGCTAGTGGATGCCAAAAGATGGGAGTGGCAATGGAATTACAGGTGACTGTGAGCTGACAAGTGCGTATAAGAACCAATCTGGGTCCTTGGTAAGAATAGTAAGTGCTCCTCATTCATCAAACTAGTAAAGTTTTAAAGGGTTCTAATCATTTTTCAAATGACCATAAATTCCTTCCTTTACTGTTGTCAAGTAAGACATCTTAAGAACAAACAGAACAGTAATTAGACATATACACATGATAAATGCTTTTCTCATGTTCACCTAAGAGCTCTCAGTGGATGATAACTTGACGACCCTGTCTTTGTCTTTAAGACTAACAGGCATCTCTTAAACACTGTACTCACACTAAGAGTTTCACATCTTAAATGTATTATTTAAATATTAATATTAAAATATAAGGCTGTGGTTTACTTGAAGAGAAGGAAACCATGTGGCTTGAGTCTTTCCATCTACCACATCACAGTATGAGAGCAAGAGAAAAGTCACTGCAATCTAAGACTTGCCAGCTCTGTTTAACAATTCTGCAGCATGGTATGGAAAAGTGAACAACACTAGAAAATACCTGACCTGAACTCATTTGGAAACAAAGAACAGTTACTTCAAACAATAGGAAGACACACTGGCAACCACACGCAAGTAGTATCCCTGATCTTACAAAATTAGACTAATTTTTTTTTTCTGGGATGTAGAGTAGGGAGAGAAAGGGGGTTGGGAGAGATAGATGAGAATATGTAAACCATACTTGGAGAAAGTGGCTATAAGCCTTCTCCCTAGAAGCCTTTGATATTTGAATAATTCGTTATCCTCTTACATCATTATCTGACAATTTAACAGTGTTGTGAGAAAATCACTAGTAAACTCAAAGCACTTTGTGTTGAGTTCTATTACATGAGAAGTAATTTTTATTAATACTAAAGTAAGTTCTGTATAGACTTCCACCAGGAAGAGTTTTAGATGGTACCTTGGAGAAATGAATTTGATAATCACACAAACTAATATCCTGACATATGTGGAAAGTGAACTCACAATAAATTGCATACTACAATAATAATTAATGGTACATATTCAGGAAATATTCCAGATGCTTTGTTAAAACACAGAGACAAGATACATGTGTCATTTTGTCATCAAGAAAGGAAATGACATTAGTTTCCTAGATCTGGAGCTAAGGTGAATGAAGAGTTAGATCTGAGACATAGAAGATCAGCAAGAAACTAGATAAATAGATTTTTTATTTTCAGAGATGGTCAGGCATCTGGACAGTGGCCAGAAAAAAACATATTCTTTGACAAAGACATATACCACTCAGTGTTATGTCTTGCAAATTTTCCTCAGCAAATTTCTTTAAAGCATTCACAAAAGGAATAATCCTTACCAATTGCTGGGCCTCTCTGTCCTGTTCTGTTTTTATCTGCAAAGAACCAGTGAACAAGAGGTGCTGGCCTTGGAGTTACAATTCCCTTTCATCTACCCCAACAGTTTAAATCTGTTAACATCACTAGAAATACCTCTGAGTAATAAAACCTCTGTTTGGACCAGGCTTTGATGTGTCTCTGTTATTAGGGTTGGACACTTTAGAAGGTCCTAGTTTATGTACTGAACTGATGATTGACACTTGCTGACAGAGGGCAAGAGTCCAGTATTGGAAATGTTCTCTCCAATGACCTATTTACAGATTTGTTTCAACCTCTGTAGACTTTGGCTTAGGAAGATGACAGAACTCAATTTCCTTGATTAGAGAAAAACACAAAAGGACAAGGAGTGATTGTGATTATTTGAATAATAAACTTCCCCATAGGCTCAGGTGTTTGAATACTTGGCCCTCAGTTGGTGGCTCTGGTTGGGGAGATGTAGAAGCTGTGGCCTTTTCTCTGTAAAGTATATATCACTGAAGAGGAGATCTTAGGGCTTTAAAAATCCTAGCACCAAAAGGCTCCCTGCACTCCTCTCACGGTGAATCTCAGCATGTTTCGATCCACTGCAGGATGGAGCCTGTCAGAGGACAACTCTGCTAGCCTCCTGTCTGCAAGCATGGCCGAGTGCCGTTACTAGTGTTAGGGGTTGGATCTCTCCCATGGTGTGGACAGGCATTGGTTGGACATTCCCTCAATCTCTGCCCTATCTTTATCCCTGCACATCTTGCAGGCAGGGTAAATTTTGGGTTGAAGTTTTTGTGCATAAGTTGGTGTTCCCTCAAACAGGAGTCCCACAAGACCACCAACTAACCTGGGCTTGGGTGGAGGGGGGCTTGCAGAGACTGGAACACCAGCCAAGAACCATGCATAGACTGGACCCAGCCCCCCCTACATATATGTACATCATGGAAAGCTTTGTCTTCTTCATGTGGGTTCCCTAGTAAGGAGAGTAGGGGTTATCTCTGACCAAGACTCTCTTGCATGCTTTTTGATCACTTGCCAGGCTATCATGGTAGAAGATGTACTCAGTCCTGATATGACTTGATACGATGGGGTGGGTAGGTGCAGGGGAGGGGGTGAAGGTGGGGGAAAGAGGGAAAGAGGATGGGACTGGGAAGAAAGAAGGGAAGGGCTACGATTGGGATGTAAAGTGAATAGATAAATAAATGTTAATCATTTAATTAAATCCTGGCATCATTTGTAGTTTTCTCTCAGCTTCCTATTACAGCCACCATACCTACTATTTCCTGCCATACTTTCCTACCATAACAGTCTCTTATCACTGTAAGCCAAATAAACCTTTCCTTCTCTAAATCGATTTGATCATGGTATTTTATGACAATAGAAAAGCAAATTAATAGAGCCATTTACCCTCATGCCACCTATCATCAATAGTCAAGATTGTAATCCTTACACTGGTGACAGAATATAGTCATGAGTACCTAGTCTTATTACTACAACCTCAGTCCAGATTAGTCAGTATTCAAATAAGGCAGTATCTTCCTTAGAGTTTCTATTGGCTGTGATAAAACACTATGGCCAAAAAAAATTTGAGAAAAAATGGGTTTATTTCATCTGGAAACCCTCAGTACAAACTTATTCACTGAGGAGAGACATCAGGGAAGGAACTCAAGGCTAAAACATGGAGTCAAAAACTAATGGCGAAGCCATGGATGCACACTGCATTCTTGATGGCTTTCCTGGCTTGCTCAGCTTGCTTTCTTATACAAAGTAGGATCACCTGAATAGAGATGGCACCACCCTTAGTGGGTCGGATCTTCCTACACCAATAACCAATCAAGAAAATGCATTATAGACCTACTTATAAGCAACCTAATGGAGACATTGAGGTTCTTCTTCCTAGATAACTCTAGCTTGTGTCAAGTTAAAAGAGAAAGATAGTTGTTCAAATGAGTGTTTACAAGCAACATAGACTGTACACATCACCTATATTGCATCAACTATTTCCTTTGGTGCAAGTTTCCTGGGAAGAATATTAAAGCCAATGGAACTCCTTAAGAGTCAAAATAAGTGGACAGATGAGAGCATCATTGGTGTACATGTTCATTCTAAGCAGAATCACATTTTCACTGTTGCAGCCGATAATCAACAACTTACATTTTCTCCAACTTCATCTTTCCTCTTCCCTTGGAGCAAAACTACTTGTTTTTAAATTGTACTCTGCTCTGAAGCCCCACTTAACTCATCTTCCCACTGACTGAGTTTCACAGCCTTGCTGTTAGTAGGTCTGTTTACTGGCCCAGCAACTGTAGAAATCAGTATAGAGGTTCCTCAGAAAGCAGACTACACTTCAACATCCAGATCTTCTTTGTATAGCCTAGATGCAAGGATGAATTCAAAGTGAGCATACACGAGAGTTACTTGTAAACTCATGTGTATCAAAGTAGTACTTAAAGTAAATAAATTAAAGAATGAACCTAGATGTTCCATAATTGATGAGTATATGAAAATAAATACAGTATGTATTTTCAAGGTTAAACTGTTTGCCATAAAGCACAAAATTGTGTTGTTTACAGGAAGATAAATAAGACCAGATATTATTATGATGTCAAGTGAGATAACCCAGGGTCAAAGAAAGTGTTACATTTGTCTTCTCACATAAAATTTAGGGGGAAATGAAGACATGAAAGTCGAGGTGGAATGTCAGTGAAGGCAAAGGGAGGGTAAAGAATTTGAGGCAATAAGGAAATATGGTTATTAAATGTTTGCGTGCATGTATAGAAATGGGACAGCAAGCCTATATGTGGAGTCACTAATCCCAGGCTTCCAGGGGTTGGGGCAGAAGGACTATAACATTTTTAGGCCTCCATAACTATACAGCAAAATTGTCTTTAAAAATTAAGAAAATAAAGCCCAGTAACTTGTAGATTTAAACTATACTAATATGGTAAAATATATTTCTATTGTTATTGATATCTGTCTTTAATCCATGGCAGTCAGATAGAATGCAGAATATTATTTCATTTTTTTAATATTGATTGAGACTTTTGTCCTAATGTGTTCAATTTTGGATAAGTTTATAGATGTTGTAAACCAACTCCTGCAATGTGGTTTCTGGCTTCCACTTGAACACTCAGGCAGCACATATACACAGATCCACACACACATACACATAGATAGATAGATAGATAAATGATAGATAGATAGATAGATAGATAGATAGATAGATAGATAGATAGATAGATAGATAAAAGTAAAGACTGCAGGAAGCTCTTAGGACCTCCAAATAGTGCTGCTAGAATATCCACATATCATACTTTGGCCAGCGTGACTCCCTATAAAGCCAACAAGAAATGTGGTATCTTCTGGGATCTATTGCATCCTGTGAGGCTAGATTCCTCTCTCTTCTCCTCGAATGCTTCAGGCTTTGTTGAAGTGGATATGTTTGGGAATCAATGACCAGAAAATTAAAACTTGTCATTTCTCAGACTGGCCTTGAATATTGCACTTCCAGATTTTAGCTACAGGTGGTGAAAGGAGTCCAATTTCCATCTCAGCTTTTTATCAAGTATTACTTCCATATGTTGAGTGAGCTTTTAATAGAAAAGTTTATCTTGGTTCATTTAGAATATCTTCCTTCAACTTTGATTTGTATGTAAAAACTTACATAAACTATGCAACAAAGTTCTATCATTACTTTCTTTGACTCAGTCTTTCAACATTTAATTTTTTCAGATACAGTGTGTAGTTGCTACAGAATTCATTCAAGCTGAAATAAATCTTATTTTAAAATGTGAATTTGGGCTCTTTGTCCTCCTGTCCCCTCCCCCATGGGAGGAGCAGCCTTGCCAGGCCACAGAGGAGGACATTGCAGCCAGTCCTGATGAAACCTGATAAGCTAGGGTCAGATGGAAGTGGAGGAGGTCCTCCCCTATCAGTGGACTTGGAGAGGGGCAGGGGCAGGACTAAGAGACGAGGGAGGGAGGATGAGATTGGAAGGGAATGAAGGAGGGGGCTAGAGCTGGGATACAAAGTAAATAAATTGTAATTAATATGAGAAATAAAAATTTAATTTTAAAATATGAATATGAATGAGAAAGACTCTAGTGATCGAGGTATGGAAGCAGAGGCCAAACTTTGGGAAGAATACGTGGAATTTTATGGAAAAAGGGAGGAGACAGAAAGATTTGGAGGGACAAGAGCTCCAAAAGGAGACCAAAAGAACCAAAAAAGAAAAAAAAAAAACTGGACCCTGGGGACCCTGCAGAGACTGATATCCCAACCAAGGACCATGCATGGAGAGGACCTAAATCCCTGCTCAGATGTAGCCCATAGACTCAGTCTTTAACTGGGTACCCTAGTAAGGGAAAAAGGGACTGTCTCGGGCATGGACTCAGAGGGAGGCTCTTTGATCACCTCCCCCAGAGTGGGGAGCCCTGCCAGGCCACAGAAAAAGACGATGCAGCCAGTCCTGATGAGACCTTATAGGTTGGGGTCAGATAGAAGGGGAGTAGGATCTCCCCTATCAGTGGACTAGGAAAGGGATATAGGGGGAGAAAAGGGAGGAAGGGTGAGATTGGGAAGAGATGAGGGAGGGGGACCACAGCTGGGATCCAAAGTGAATAAATTGTAAAAAGTAATAATAATTAATTTTTAAATGTGAATCTGAAGAAAAAGATTGTGTGTTGTTAAATATGCAGTGATGACTCTAAGTAAATTCTGCTTTTGTAATTAAATTTCTAAACATAAACACTTAGTGATGCTTCCTTTGAAGAGATGGAGCAGGTGAGAGGGCTGACGTGAAACCATCCTTTCATACATGATCGCAGTGATGGCTGCACCACTGAGAGGAGGCTAAGTGGGGCACCGCAAAGACAGTGCGCCACAAAGACAGTGCGCCACAAAGACAGTGCGCC
>NW_026592666.1:4576365-4587335 GCF_907164565.1 Psammomys obesus
AGACAGTGCACCACAAAGACAGTGCACCACAAAGACAGTGCACCACATTTTAATCACACTTTTATTGTTATATGAATTACAGTTTATTCACTTTGTATCCCAGCTGTAGCCCCTCCTTCATTGCCTCTCCATCCCATCCTCCCTCCCTCATCTCCCCCCATTCCCCTCTCCAAGTCTACTGAGGTCCTCCTCAGTAGGAGATCCTCCTCCCCTTCTCTAGCTTATCAGGTCTGATCAGGACTGGTTGAAGGAGAAAACAGGAAACAGGACAAGAGCCTACCACAGAGGGCCTCTGAAAGACTCTACCTAGCTTTGTAGCAAAGCAGATGCTGAGACTCATAATCAAACTTTTGGCAGAGTGCAATGAATCTTCGGAAAGAAGGAGGAGATGGTAAGACCTAGAGAGGACAGGAGCGCCACAAGGAGAGAAACAGAACCAAAAACTCTGGGAAAAGGGTTTTTTTTCTGATACTGATACTCCAGCCAAGGACCACTCATGCATATTATGTAGAACTCAGATGTAGCCCATGGCAGATCAGTCTCCAAGTGCAGGCCTAGTAAGGGGAACAGGGGACTGTCTCTGACATGAACTCAGTGGCTGGCTCTTTGATCACCTCCCCCTGATGGGGGAACAGCCTTGCCAGGCCACAGAGGAGGAAGCCAACCATTTTTAATTAAAGTCTTTCCCTTCAAAGCGCCTGAGCGTTGTGACTCAAGCACTTTAAAATATAATTTGTTATTTGCCAAAGGACAGCCTGTGAAATGATATCAAACTACTAGTAATAATGATTTGATATTCTGTTTCAATTGCTTTTTGGAGAGATGTAGAGTACAAATTAGAAATACTACACTGCCCGGTGGATTTTTGCCCATGAAACTCTACTCTGTATAGTAGGCAACTAGTAATAAAAAAAATATGTACCCCTCCCTCTCCTTCCTCCAGCCTCTACCAAACCCTCCAACTCTCAAATTAATAGCTCTTTTATTTTATTGTTGTTGTATACAAATACGACACGCACATGTACATATTCATATACATATGCATGCACAAATATATAAGTACAACCTTACGAGTCCATTGTATATATATTTCAGGGTTGACCACGCTGTACTGGGGAGCCAATTAAAACAATATCGGCTATTGTTACTTCCCTTGGTTGTCTCTCAGAGGCTGAAGACACTGCACATTTTGCACACAGGACTCTGGTGATTTCCATGGGATCTAGCCGGAAATCCTGCAGTCTAGCTTTACAGCAATAAAAAGTGCTACACAATCTACCAAGGGAGAGGAGCAATTAATAGATTACGAAGTTGTGTCACCTATAAACTACAACACAGACTAGCAAGGCAAGATATCCCCGACCACAAAATTGTGTCACTCACATGTTGGTGGTAACCAACTGCACTGGAATTGGACGTAAGGCCCACTCAACAAAGGAGAAATCATGCAGAAATCACAGAACATTGCAGGTCACTAAGTCTAAATTGGGAATCAGAAACATTCATGGGTGATAGGGTCTCTAGGTTTCTCCTGATAAGTTGTTTCTTAGGCCAAACTTTTCAAAATCATCAGCAGTTTTCTACTACACAGAAAAAAGTAAGCCAAAGAATTATGAAAAAAGCATTAAGATATACAATGTCAACAATATGTATTTAGCATAAACCATACACAGTGAAATAAAATAAAGATCTAACAGTAAATATTTAAATCCAAGTCATTATTAAAAGACAACACATGAGAGTAAATATAATATGAAATGTGTACATAAAGCTTATCTCAGCAATCATTTGTCAAACGTAGTCACGGAATATAATAAATAACAGGCAACTATTTCATAAATGTTACAATATGGAATTTAGGTGTAATTAAGATTTATGACAATCTTCTAGGCATGTGGTTTTATTTTGTGCACATGTGGGTTTGTCAACAAGTGGAATAGCAATACATTTTCCTTCAAATTAGAACCAAGCTATGTAATTTTGTTGTCCAAGGATATTCTATATGTGTGACTGTCTAAAGATACTACTGGGTCTCTGTGACTTTTTTCAAATTTAGGAAAGTATACATTCTCTACATCTCTGAACAGTGTTGTTTTACTTGTTGCTATTTACCATCTACATGTAATTCAGCTGTATCTTCAAATTTCCTTCCCATGGAAAATGCTTGTCATTTTTACGATGCAATAAGAACACATCCCAGTTAAATTTTTCCTATGAATCTAAATCTCTACCTTATATTCTTTCTTTCTTCTTTTCCCTCTTTTTTCCTTATCTCCCCTTCATTTCTTCTCCTTAGATCAAATGTAGTTTCTCACTCATCCTTGACAATTGTTTACCACTAAAGCTACATCTCCAGTAAATACACAATGTATTCTTTTTTCTAAATAAAACATTTTTTCAATTAAATTTTTATTTTTTAATTTTAGTTACATTTTATTAACTTTGTGTCCCAGCTGTAGCCTGTTCCCTTATTTCCTCCCAATCCTACCCTCCCTCCTTCATCTCCTCCCTGCCTCTTTCCAAGTCCACTGATAGGGGAGGTCTTCCTTCCCTTCCATCTGACCCTAGCTTATCAGGTATCTTCAGGACTGGCAGCAATGTTCTCCTCCGTGGCCTAGCAAGGCTGCTCCTCCCTCGAGGGGGGAGGTGGAGTTAAGAGTCAACAATTGAGTTCATGTCAGAAATCATCCCTGTTCCCCTTACTAGGGTACCCACTTGGATACTGAGCTACCATGGACTACATCCAAGTAGAGGTTCTAGGTTATATCCATTTATGGTCCTTGGTTGGAGAAACAGTCTTATAGACGACCCCCGTGCCCAGATATATTAGGTCCTTGTGGAACTCCTGTCCTCTCCAGGTCATACTAACTCCCCCTTCTTTATATGATTCCTGCACTCTGATGAAGGTTTGGTTATGAGTCTCTGTAACTGCTTTGATACACAGCTGGGTAGAGTCTTTCAGAGGCTCTGTGTGGTAGGCTCCTGTCCTGTTACTTGTTTGCTCCTACTTCCCATATCCATCCCATTTGTCTTTCTAAGTGAGGATTGATCATCTTACCCTGGGTCCTCTTTCTTGTTTATCTTCTTTAGGTGTACAGATTTTCATATGTTTATCCTATCTTATAGGTCTACTACCCACTTATAAGTGAGTATATACCGTGTGCATCTTTCTGCTTCTGGGATACCTCACTCAGGATGATTCTAGATCCCATCATTTGCCTGTGAATTTCATGATTTCCTTGTTTTTAATTGCTGAGTAGTATATATCTGACAGAGGGCTGATATCCAGAATATTTAAAAAACTAAAGAAGTTAAAAGCAATAAATCAAGCAATCCAATTAAAAAAAAATGGGCTACAGAGCTAAACAGATAATTCTCTGTATAAGAATATAGAATGGCAGAGAAACACTTAAAGATATGCTCAATGTCCTTAGCCATCAGAGAGATGCAAATCAAAACAACTGTGAGATTTCACCTTATACCCATCAGAATGGCCAAGATAAAAAACTCAATTGACAACACATGTTGGAGAGAATGTGTAGAAAGGGGAATCCTACTCCATTGCTGGTGGGAATGTAAATTTTTACAACCACTTTGGAAATCAATCTGGCACTACTTTCTCAATTAGGAATAGTACTTCCTCAAGATCCAGCTATACCACTCCTAGGAATATATCCAAAATATACTCAAGTACACAACAAGGACATTTGTTCAACCATGTTTGTAGCAGCTTTATCCGTAATAGCCAGATCCTGGAAACAACCCAGATGTCCATCAACAGGGGAATGGATATAGAAGTTGTGGTACTTTTACACATTGTATTCTTTTTTGGTGTTGTTGCTGTTGTTTTGTTTGGTTGGTTTTTTTGTTTGTTTGCTTGTTTGTTTTTGTTTTTGAGACAGGGTTTCTCTGTGTAGCCTTGCTGTGTAGATATGGCTGGCCTCAAAATCACAGAGATCCACCTGCTTCTGCCTCCTTGAGTACTGGGACTAAAAGCATGTGCCACCATGCCTAGCTCACACTGTACCCCCCCAGTGGCAACTCTTTGATCATTTACCTCTGGAGGGTGCAGCCTTGCCAGGCCACATAGGATGATAATACAGCCAGTCCTGATGAGACTTGATAGACTAGGGTCAGATGGAAAGGGAGGTCCTTTCCTATCAGTGGACTAGGGGAGGGGCATGGGAGGAGAAAAGGGAGGGTGGGAGGGCAGGAATGTGAAGAGAGGAGGGAGAGGGCAACAGCCAGGATACAAAGTGAATACATTGTAATAAATAATAAATAAATAAATAAATAAATAAATAAATAAATAAATAGATAGATAGATAAATAGATAGATAGATAAATAGATAAATAAATAAATAAATCCTAAACCACGTGTATTTGGTATTTTATAGGAAGTAAGTACTATATTTCTCAACATACACTCAGATCATTTTTATATGTATGACGGTTATAAATATCCAGTTTGTACTGCATATATAACAATTCTGTCATGTTACATTTTGACCGTTGAAAGATCCCTTTTGGAATAGTGGCATTTCTTTTGGCGATGTAATCTATCTTACTTATGCTAAGTAGGCAATCAACATGAAATTGGCTTAAATGTTTTCATGTAAAATTATATATCTTGAATTAAATATGGAAAATCGACATGACAGATAACGCTCCATCCGTAACATGTATTTACTTCCTTGTCTTTTTGTTTTTTACAATTTTGGAGGACCTCAAAGTGTCTGCCTTGATTTTCAGTAAGCTTTTGGCACTCTCAGTATTCCAAACTCTGCCTGGAGTTGGACACTGTGAGTATACCAATAGACTAAATCAGGTTGGGGAGAGTGGAACAATTGGTTGACAGAATGTGGAAGAGGAAGATTTTGACAGCTGAAGAATGCTCCCATCCACATAGCCAGAAGGGTCTCTACTGAGAGGCTCTGGTACAACACTGCTGTCCAGGCCCCGTTCCCTAAATCTTCTGCTTTCATGTGGCCAGAGAATGCAGTTCCAACCAGCCAAAAGACTACAGGATCATATGGAGAAGTTTTAGGAAAGCTTTGTTTCTAATGAAAGCCAATTGTCACATAAGTCACCATCATGTCTCACTTGTTTCTTTCTTGAACATAACTATCTGTGTCCAGGGGTACTCTGGGGCCCTGCCCTTGCAGTTAATGAGTGGAGTCAATGTCATTATTTCCTTTCTCTGGCTAAGAGAGGAGAATAAATATCTCTTGTACCTAATAACCAAGTTGACAATTCACTTTTTGGTGTTAAATTAATGCACTATGTGTTTATTCTATTAATCCCATTACAAATGTTCTCATGTACAAGTACTAATGCTAACTTGAACAAATCCGTCCCACATTCCCCTGTGTCATAGACATATGCTTTCCATGGTTGTTATATGAATATTTTTAAAGGTTCATTGTTACAAATGGAAGGCAATTAATAATATGAACAGACATATGCACTGCAAATACAGTGTATAAAAACAGTGTGCCACAACAGCACGGTTTGTAAAAGGAAAGAAAACTGAGAATGTTTGGAAATTTAACTTGGGAGAATTAAAGAGAAATGTGGTGTTTAATGTTAGTTTCTCTGGTCATCCACAAGATTTCCTAGGGCAGATAATATGTTCTCCCTTCCCTACTTAATCTTCAACTACAGTCCAAGGTCTTGAATAAGAGCACTGATGAAGAATTCTTGAAATGGATTCCAATATATCTAATTGAGATCTCTAGAAACAAAACAATGAAAAATTGGAATGGACTACAGATTTGCACAAAATGATCCTTCAAGAACAGAAAAACAGCTTTCATGTTTTCTTAAGAATCTTCTTTTCCTGGCAGGACATATTTTTCTAAACTCCATGTTATGTAGAAGCTCATCTCCAGATGTGTCCTTGTACACCAGAGGCATGCATGAAACAAAGTTCAGATACTATTTTTCTCCCTGTAAGCATTTTACTATATTTAGTAAAGATCACACATGAGGATAGATTATCAGATAGGAAAACCACATCTGAATAATCTTGTATATGTTACAATTATGCTATTTGAACGCCGATGCACGCATGTGTCCAGAGCCTGCAAGAGAGTGGGAAGCAATTAAAATTATGTAATGAGGATGTCATTACGTTATTATGGTGATTTTTATTCCAACTGATTTTACAAAAGCATTGTGGCTAAGGTAAAAACAAGTTCTCCATTTCTGGCAGCTACTTCATATTATCAATTTGTATTCAGTTTTCTAGCAACCACTTAAAACCCGTTTTCCTTGTATGAGTATAATATCCTTAGTTCACCTCTTTCTACATCTGGAATTCTATAACTGATGGTTATAAACTAAGATGAGATTTTATATTTGAATCTTGTATCTTGTTGGATATATTGGATCTTGCTGCAGACTTACATCTTTTCTCCCCACAGTCTTATTTTACTTTAAATGTTGTATTTATGGACATTATTTTGCACAAGTGTCTAAAATCCATATGTGAGAGAAAACCGGACAGTTATCTTCCTGTTTCATCATTAGTTATATTTTTGTTACGTGACAGACTTTTCTGGACACACAAAGATGCACACACATATACACACATCTACTCACCTCAGAAAGGAGCCGTCAACAGACAAAACCTAGGGTACCACCAAAGTCCAATTTCTTGGACCGATGAGTTTTATTGGGGTTGCCTCCAGGAATATGAATGAGGGGTTATTTATTGAAGAAAAAATGGCCTAAAGACAGTAGCATACCTGTAAGAACTCTGACCAGCTCAAGTGTGGTGAGCATGGCTCAGGCAGGCCTCACCCTTTTCTCCGATTCCCTCTGCCTTACTAAAAGTCATTAGTTTACATTTCTAAGGCTAGCACAAATCTGTTCCAATATTTGGTCACTTCTTCCTACTGAGCCTTTCCTTTTTTTAATTTATATTTTTTATAATTTATTCACTTTACATCCCAATGGTAAACCCTCCTTTGACTTCTCCCAGTTCTACCTCACTTCCCTTTTCCCCCTTATATCCCTCCTCTCCTCCTCAGGAAAAGGGGAGCCCTCCTCCCCTATCATGTGACTTCAGCCTATTAAATCTCATTTGACTGCTGGTATCCTCTTCCTCTGTGGCATGGCTAGGTCATGCTGCCAGGGGCAAGTAATCAAAGACTGGGCATCACAGTCCATGTTAAAGATAGACCCTATTCTTCTTACTAAGAGACTCACATGGAGACTGAATGGCCTATCAGCTACATCTGAGCAAGGGATCTAGGTCCTACATGCATGGTCCTTTGTTGGTGCATTACATATTAAAAACCAGGAAATGATGAAAGTGGCAGGCAAATGGTGGGAAAGATCATCCTGAGTGAGGTAACCCAGAACCAGAAAGACAACCGTGGTATAAAAACAGATATTTGCAAGAATAATACAAGAATCCATACTACAATCAACAGACCTATTGAGTCTTTCTACCAAGGTCTAGCTATCATATAATCGAAGTCCAGCAATCAAAAGGACATTTTGGCTCACCTAATTAACATGCCCAATTAAAATTAAACACCTCATCCTAAGGGGGTTTCTCTTTGTATCCGAACTGCCATTTTCCTGAGTGCCACATTTGTCTCCTCTGTCTAGATGCAGTCACTTGTCTTCTGGGACAAATACCTCGATTCCCTTTCCCTTGTTCTCTTTCCATTCTCTGTTGACTTCTCTCCTGTCTTTGTCTCTTATTCCCTGCTATCTGTCTTCATGCAACAAATAAATCTTCATGTGATAAAATGGTCCTGGGAGGTCCTGAGCTGTTTGCTGCTTTTTCAGTCACCAAAACGTACAACATCATAGTAGAAGTTAACCAAATCTGGAAAACTGAAGCTCACTGTGCAACATGCAGCTCAACAGGCTGAAGATAGTCCTTTCCCAGTAGTTCCGTTGGTCTCAACTCTTTCTAGACAATTTGGCTGGCTTTGGTTCTGATACCTAAGCAGGTTGTTCCTCCTTTCCAAGGACGAGATTGTATCTGCTTATTTCAGGTGGCTGAGTGAATCTCAGACAGACACTTAGAAGTATTTTATGCTTACATACTCTTGGGAAGAGAGGTGTCTAATGAATCTGCTCAGATTCAGGGAAATTCTGAAGCTAGTTTGTTTATTTTATTTTTATTTTTTTATTTTTTATATTAATTACTTAATTTATTTGTATCCTACCTGTGGCCCCCTCCCCCATTCCCTCCCAATCACATCCTCCTTCCCCCTTTTCTACCCATGTCCCTCCCCAAGTCCAATGATAGGGGAGGTCCTCCTCTCCTTCCTTCTGATCCTAGTCTATCAGGTCTCTTCAGGAGTGGCTGCATTTTCTTCCTCTGTGGCCCGGTAAGGCTGCTCCTCCCTCAGGGGGAGGTGACCAAAGAGCAGGCCAATCAGTTCATGTCAAAGACAGACCCTGTTCCCATTTCTATGGAACCCACTTGGACACTGAACTGCCATGGGCTACATCTGTGCAGGGGTTCTAGGTTATCTCCATCAATGGTCCTTGGTTGGAATATCAGTCTCAGAAAAGACCACTGGGCCCAGATATTTTGGTTCTGTTGCTCTCCTTGTGGAGCTCCTGTACTTTCCAGGTCTTACTATCTCCCTCTTCTTTTATAAGATTCCCTGAACTCCAACCAAAGTTTAGCTATAAGTCTCAGCATCTGATCTGATACCCTGCAGGATATAGCCTTTCAGAGGCCCTCTGTAGTAGACTTCTGTCCTGTTCCCTATTTTCTCCCTCTTCTGATGTCCATCCTCATTGCCTTTTTGAATGGGGATTGAGCATCTTAGCCAGAGTCCTCCTTCCTGTTTAGTTTCTTTACGTGTACAGATTTTAGTATATTTATCCTATATTATATACCTAATATCCCCTTATGAGAGAGTATACACCCTGTGTGTCTTTCTGCTTCTGGGATACCTCACTTAGGATGATCTTTTGCAGTTCCCACCATTTGCCTGCAAATTTCATGATTTCCTCATTTTTTTATTGCTGAGTAATATTCCATTGTATAGATGAACCACAATTTCTGTATCATTCCTCAACTGAGGGTCATTTCTCAAGGTAGATTCCCAGTACAATGGATTGTTTCTTCTTTTGCTAGAACATCATTTTGCTTCATATCCTTTTAAACAACCCATCCTAAAACATCCTGTTGCTGAATTTTTCCCTTAAACCCTGTGTCTGAAGACTTTTTTCCTCTAAGATGGAATGTTTTATCCTCAGAGGATTTGCTATACATTTTTTTTTTCTGTGAAGGACTTTTTTTTATTATTTTTATTAATTACACTTTATTCATTTTGTATCCCCCATAAGCCCCTCCCACCTCCCCTCCCGGTCCCACCCTCCCCCCTTTCTGCATGCATGCCCCTCCCCAAGTCCACTGATAGGGGAGGTCCTCCTCTCCTTTTTTCTGATCTTAGTCTATCAGTTCTCATCAGAAGTGGCTGCATTGTCAGGGTTCTAGGTTATCTCCACGGATAGTCGTTGGTTGGAGTATGAGTCTCTGGGAAGTTCCCTGTGTTCAAATTATCTTGTTCTGTTGCTCTCCTTGTGGAGTTCCTGTCCTCTCCAGCTCTTATTATTTCCCACTTCTTACATAAAATTCCATTCACTCTGCCCATTAGTTGGCCATCAGGCTCAGCATCTGCTTTGACAGTCTGCACTGCAGAGGCTTTCAGAGGCCCTCTGTGGCAGGTACCTAGGTTGTTTCCTGTTTTCTTCTGGCTTTCAGAGGCCCTCTGTAGCAGGTTACTAGGTTGTTTCCTGTTTTCTTTTTTTTTTTTAAAGTTGCAAAAAGAGGTTTGTTAATTATTAATTCTTTTTTTATTTTTATTTTTTTATTATTTTTTTCTTTTTAGTTACATTTTGTTAACTCTGTGTCCCAGCTGTATCCCGCTCCCTCATTCCCTCCCCAACCCCACACTCCCTCCCTGGTCTCCTCCCTGCCCCTTTCCAAGTCCACTGATAGGGGAGGACCTCCTCCCCTTTCATCTGACCCTGTTTTATCAGGTAACTTCAGGGCTGGCTGCAAAGTCCTCCTCTGTGGCCTAACAGACTGCTCCTCCCCGGGGGGGGGGGGTCAAACAGCCTGCCCTTGAGATCCTGTTAGAAATTACTGAGCTACCACGGGCCACATCCGAGCAGAAGTTCTAGGTTATATCCATAGATGGTCCTTGGTTGAGTGTCAGTCTCAGAAAAGACCCTGTGCCCAGATATGTTTGGTCCTTGTAGAACTCCTATCCTTTCCATATCATACTAACTTCCCTTCTTTCATATGATTCCCTGCACTCTGCCGAGGGTTTGGTCATGAGTCTTAGTATCTGCTTTGAAACACTGCTAGGTAGAGTCTTTCAGATGCCTTTTGTGGTAGACTCCTGTCATAAGTTCAATGCACATCCCATTTGTCTTTCTAAATGAGGATTAGTCACCTTCGCCTGTGTCCACTTTCTTGATTATCTTCTTTAGGTGTGTAGATTTCATTATGTTTATCATATCTTGTAGGTCTATATAAGCGAGTATATACCAAGTTTGTCTTTCTCCTTCTGGGATACTTCACTCAGAATGATCTTTTCTAGATCCCACCACTTGCCTGCAAATTTCATGATTTCCTCCTTTTTGATTGCTGAGTAGTATTCCATTGTGTAAAAATACCACAATTTCTGTATCCATTCCTCCGTTGATGGACATCTGGGTTGTTTCCAAGTTCTGGCTATTACAAATAAAGGTGCTATGAACATGGTTGAACAAATGTCCTTGTTGTGTACTTGAGCAAATTTTGGGTATATACCTAGGAGTGGTATAGCTGGGTCTTGAGGTAGCACTACTCCTAGTTGTCTGAGAAAGCGCCAGATTGACTTCCAGAGTGGTTGAACCAGTTTACATTCCCACCAGCAATGGAGGAGGGTTCCCTTTTCTCCACAACCTCTCCAGCATGTGCTATCACTTGAGTTTTTCAT
>NW_026592666.1:4592335-4692452 GCF_907164565.1 Psammomys obesus
TTTAAGTTTCTCTCCATTGAGTTTGATGTTGGCTATAGGCTTGCTGTATATTGCCTTTACTATCTTTAGGTATGTGCCTTGTATCCCTGATCTCTCCAAGACTTTAAACATAATGGGTGTTGGACTTTGTCAAATGCTTTTTCAGCATCTAAGGAGATGATCATGTGGTTTTTCTCCTTCATTTTGTTTATGTGGTGGATTACATTGATGGATTTCCGTATGTTGAACCACCCTTGCATTCCTGGGATGAAGCCTACTTGGTCATGGTGGATGATATCTTTGATGTGTTCTTGGATTCGGTTTGCAAGTATTTTATTGAGTATTTTTGCATCAATGTTCATAAGAGAGATAGGTCTGAAGTTCTCTTTTTTTGTTGGATCTTTGTGTGGTTTAGGTATCAAAGTGACTATGGCTTCATAGAATGAGTTTGGTAGTGTTCCTTCTATTTCTATTTTGTGGAATAGTTTGAGGAGAATTGGTGTTAGTACTTCTTTGAAGGTCTTGTAGAATTCTGCGCTGAAGCCATCTGGTCCAGGGCTTTTTTTGGAGGGGAGACTGTTAATGACTGATTCAATTTCCTTGGGAGATATAGGGCTATTCAGTCTTTCTACCTGATCTTGACTTAATTTTGGTAGATGGAATCTGTCAAGAAAGTTATCCATTTCATTTAGATTTTCAAATTTTGTGCCATATAGGCTTTTGTAGTATGACCTAATAATCGTTTGGATTTCCTCAGTGTCTGTAGTTATGTCCCCATTTTCCTTTCTGATTTTGCTGATTTGTATGGTTTCTCTCTGCTTTTTAGTTAGTTTGGCTAAGGGTTTGTCTATCTTGTTGATTTTCTCAAAGAACCAGCTTTTTGTTTCATTGATTCTTTGGATAATTTTATTTGTTTCTAATTGATTGATTTCTGCCCTTAGTTTGATTATTTCCAGCCGTCTGCTCCTCTTGGGTGTATCTGCTTCTTTTTTTTCTAGGTTTTTCAGTTGGGCCATTAAGTTGTTTGTATGTGATGTTACGGATTTCTTCTTGTAGGCCCTTAGTGCTATAAATTTTCCTCTGAGCACTGCTTTCAATGTGTCCCATAAATTTGGGTATGTTGTGCCTTCATTTTCATTGAATTCTAGAAAGTCTTTAATTTCTTTCTTTATTTCTTCCTTGACCCAGCTGTCATTGAGTAGTAAGTTGTTCAGTTTCCATGTGCGTGTCGGCTTTTTGTTGTTTCTGTTGTTGTTGATGTCCAGCTTTAGTCCATGGTGGTCAGATAGTATACAAGGGATTATTTCAATCCTTTTGTATCTGTTGAGGCTTGCTTTGTGACCAACTATATGGTCTATTTTGGAGAAGGTTCCATGTGGTGCTGAAAAGAATGTGTACTCTTTTGAGTTTGGGTGAAAAGATCTGTAGACGTCTATTAGGTCCATTTGATTTAGGGATTCTGTGAGTGCTTTTATTTCCCTTATTGGTGTCTGTCTGGTTGATCTGTCCCTTGATGAGAGTGGGGTGTTGAAGTCTCCCACTATTAAGGTATTAGGATCAATGTATGATTTAAGCTTTAATATTGTTTCATTTACGAATGTAGGTGCTCTTGTATTTGGGGCATAGATATTCAAAATTGTGATGTCCTCTTGTTGGATTTTTCCTTTGATGAGAATATAGTGGCCCTCCTTATCTTTTTTGATTAACTTCGGATGAAAGTCTATTTTATTAGATATTAGGATGGCTACTCCAGCTTGTTTTCTGGAACCATTTGCTTGAAAAACATTTCTCCAGCCCTTTACTCTGAGGTAGTGTTTATCTTTGTTGCATAGGTGTGTTTCTTGGATGCAACAGAATGTTGGGTCTTGTTTCCGTAACCATTCTGTTAGCCGGTGTCTTTTTATTGGTGAGTTGAGTCCATTAATATTGATAGATAATATTGACCAATGCATGTTAGTTCCTTTTGTAATGGAGTCGATGATCTTACCTTGTTTCATTGCTTGTTTTCTTTTCATTTTTGTTGGGATATTATCTGTATGCCCTGTTTTCTTGGGTGAATTCGTTTTCGTTGGATTGGAGTTTTCCTTCTAGTATCTTCTGTAGGGTTGGTTTGCTGTATAGATATTGCATAAATTTAGTTTTGTCATGGAATATTTTGTTTTCTCCATCTATGTTGATTGAAAGCTTTGCAGGGTATAGTAGTCTGGGTTGACATTTGTGATCTCTTAGAGTCTCCATGATGCTTGCCCAGGCCCTTCTGGCTTTCATAGTTTCTGATGAGAAGTCTGGTGTGATTCTGATAGGTCTACCTTCATATGTTACTTGGCCTTTTTCCCTTGCTGCTTTTAATATCTTTTCTTTGTTCTGTAGATTTAGTGTTTTGACTATGATGTGACGTGATGTGTTTCTTTTCTGGTCTACTCTATTTGGAGTTCTGTAGGCCTCTTGTATATTTATGGATATCTCTTTCTTTAAGTTGGGAAAATTTTCTTCTATAATTTTCTTGAAAATATTTTTTGGACCTTGGAGCCTGGAGTCTTCTTTTTCATCAATTCCTATTATTCTTAGATTTTGTCTTTTCATAGCATCCTTGATTTCTTGGATATTTTGTGATTGGAATTTTTCTGATTTTACTTTTTCTTTGAGAGAAGTATCAATTTCTGCAAGTGTGTCTTCAGCTCCAGAGATTCTCTCTTCCATCTCTTGTATTCTGTTGGTGATGCTTACTTTTGTGGTTCCTGATCTTTTCTCCAAGTTCTCCAGCTCAAGAGTTTTCTCATTTTGTGTTTTCTTTATTGATTCTAATTCTGTTTTCATGCCTTGCACCATTTCTTTCATGTGTTTGAATTTGGATTCCTGTCTCTCTACGATGGACTCTATTTCTTTGTTCATTTCCTTTTTGTATGCCACTAATTTTTTCTCTACTTGTGCCTCTATTTGTTTGGCTATGTTTGCCTGTGTTTCTTTAAGGGTTTTGTCTATTCTTTCTTTATCTCCAATTGACTGGCCAACTCTTTGAAAGATTTGTTCATTTCCTCCTTATGAGCCTCAAATAATTGAGCAAGCATGGCTTTAAGGTCATTTTCCTGTGCTTCTGATGAATTGGAGTATCCATCAGTTTTGGGGTTTGCTGGCGAAGTCATGATGTCCTGATTTATGTTGGAAGTGTTCTTTCGCCTACCCCTGGCCATTGGCTTATCTGAGACCTTCCCTGTTTGTTTTTGGATTCTGCCGATCAGACTGGTACTGTCTCTCTCTCGAGTCTGGAGAATTCTTCAGGAAGTTGAGAGAGGTCCCGTGTCCTTAGCGTGTGCTGAGGACTAGCTGTACCTGTGGGAGGAAAGTACGCAGGCGCAGAGGCAAATGCAAGCGTGCCTGCGTGTGTATGTGTGTGTGTGTGTGTGTGTGTGTGTGTGTGTGTAAGTGGGCGTGGGCGTGTGTCTCAAGGGACAGAGTGATGGCTAATGTTGAACCCTTGAGTGTGTGGGAGGGGCTCTGCAATGTATATGTCGCAGGCGCTAGTGATGATTGCAGCGCAATTTCTGGCATTAACTGCCTTAACTCCTCAATTAGACCCACAGAGCAGGAACTTCAATGTTCCAAGTGCCCCTCTGTTTCCCAAAGTGGGTATATGGGTGGGAGGGGGTTCGATGCCTGGCTTCTGTTTTAGAAGGACCCAGGATCAGTGGAGCTGCAGATTCTCAAAAGTTCACTCACTTACAGGCAGGTCACTTGGCAGAGAACGGGGTATCTGGGCTCTCTGCTCTCTGGTTTGGCCCTGCTTCTTTGATGTGCTCCGCCAGTTCCATGCTGCTGTCACTGCCAGGTTATGAGGTCTTGCTGCAGCTGGAGATTTCAGGGTGGTCACGTCAGTGGGAATCGGGGTAACCAGCCTTTCTGTTCTTTGGTTTGGCCCTGGTTAGTCTTAAACTGGAGGGCTGATGTGCCCCGCCAGCTCAGTGCTGCTCTTCTGCCAGGTTAGAAAGTCCCGCTGTAACTGGAGACTGGGTTGCTAGTCCAGATGCTTTCTGGGAAGTCCTGGGGTCTCTTCACTGTGCTCTCCAAGCTTCAGAGGCCCAGCGCCTGGTGTGTCTAGCTTGTATGGCGTTTCTGTCTGGTTTTGGTGAGTATATAGCGTATTCTCTGTCACTGTGGGATTGGGCGGGCCGTACCGTCAGTGATCGCGATCCTGAGGAGCTAGTATGGTGTCTAGCAGACTCGGGCCCTGGGAGGATGGTGCAGGCACCGTGCGCGAATCTGGGGCTCCAAGACACAGTACTGCTGGCCTTTGCCGATAAAGGGCTTGGGGCTCCGCCTCATTGGCTGCAGGCCCCAGGCAGTTAGGTCTGCGCTGAGAAAGGTGAGTCCCCTGTGCAGAGGAGGAGGGAGGTCTGGGGGAGGGGAGTGCGGGGAGATCAAAGGATCGTTTCTCACCTTCCCCAAACAAGTCCCTGGGTGACCGGAGACCAAGGTTTTCACCTCCTGCGATGTTCCCTGTTGTTTAGAAAGTCTCTCTGTTGTTTCCCTGGCTTCAGAAGTTCTTCCACTCATCAACTCAGAACTTTATCTCTTCCACAGCTCGGAAACTGTGTGTGCTAGTCGCCATCTTGGCTCTGCCCCCCGTTTTCTTTTTTTTCTGATGTCCATCCTTTTTGCCTTTCAGGATGGGGATTGAACATTTTAGTTAAGGTCCTCTCTTTTGCTTAGTTTGTTTAGATGTACAGATTTTAGTGGGTTTATTCTATGTTGTATGTTTATATGAGTGAGTATATATCATGCATGTCTTTTTGCTTCTGGAACAACTCACTCAGGATGATCCTTTCCAGGTCCCACCATTTACCTGAAAATTTCATGATTTCCTTATTTTTCATTGCTGAGTAAAGGACTTTTTTATTTTTATACAGCTCCATTTGTCAGTTATTATAGTGGCATGCTGTGTTGTGGGTATCCTTTTCAGAAAGTCTTTGCCTATGTCTATATCTTTAAGTGGTTTACAGAGGGTTTCCTTCATGTTGTACATCAAGGAATTGGGTTTGTTTTGAGTTATTGTGGGCACAAGTTGAACTATAATGATTTATTTTTGATCTCCTACTTGTTGGTACTAAATTATCCCAGAACCATTTGTTCAAAAGACCATTTGAACTAGAAGGTGTGGTTTTGCGACTGTTTTGTTTTCTTCTAGGCTTCCAACCTCCCTGTGACCCCTCCTCCCAGACTTCCTTTTCTGCATGTTTGTTTTTGTGTCGTGCCCATTTGGGTATATAATTCTTTGTAACATATCTTGAAATATGGAACTGTTATGCTTTCAACAGAGTTTCAAGGATTGCTTTGGCTTTTTTTTAACAGAGATAGTGGTAGTTTTTCTATTCTTCTCTTCTTCTTTCCTCCTCCTCCTCTTCCTCTTCCTCCTCCTCCTCTTCCTCCTTCTTCTTCTCCTCCTTCTTCTTCCACATACATTTCAAGATTATTTTCTGTGACTAATGAAAATGTAATAGTGGAAATGGTACTGACTCTGTAGATGGCATTTGGTAATACAATTTTATGCTGCTAATTTTATCCATTCATGAGCAAGGTTTGTCTACCTATCTTCCATGTTTCAGTCACTATCATTCTTCAACAAAGAATTTATATTATGGACATCTTTCACTAATAATTATAGTATTTTAATATTTTCTCAGACAGTACTTTGAATGAGACTATTTTCCTAATTTCTTTCACAGTATGTCCGTCATCTGTATATAGCAAAGCTACTGGTTCTTACTTTTGTATGTAAAGTTTGTGACCTGTTAGTTTGCTGAATGTGTTCATCAGTTCTAAGAGTTTTATGGTTTTTATTTTCAGCATCTCTTATGTATGTGGACACATCATCTGCAAATAGGAATGATTTGACTTCTACATTGCCTGTTTCTGATTCATGTGTTTTTTTTGTCTCATTATTAACTTCAAGAATTTTATTGAATGAGAGTGTGAAATTTGGCAGCTCTCTCCCATTCCCAATTTTCATAGAAATGACTTTAGTTTACCCTATTTAGTAAAAGGTCACTATCTTTCCTAGGTTGAATTGGCCTCCTCTGTTCCTAATATCTTCAAGGTTTTTATCATGAAAAGAGGTAAAATTTGTCAAAGGTCATATCAGTATCTGTAGAGATTATCATCTAATTCCTTTGCCATAATTCTGTTTGTGTATTGTGTTATATTTGTTGATGTTATTTGTTGAGCCACTTCTGACTTGAAGCCAGAAAAAAAAATCACTTGGTCAAAGTGGGTTTTTTTTGTTTGTTTGTTTGTTTTGTTTTGTTTTTCAATTGGGTTGTTGATCTCCTTTTGCGAGTATTTTATTAAAAAATTTCCATCCATACTCACCAGGGAAATTAGTCTACAATTTTCTTTTTTACTAGAATTGTTTTTTATTTTATCTCCTATGGTCTACTGTGGTATGTTTTCATTTTTGTGCAATTACAGGAATTCTTAAATTTCCAACCTGATTCCTTACTGAACTGTTTATTTTCGATCTCCATAAATTTGCATATTTTCTCCAGTTTTTCTTGCTGTTCATTTCCATTTTTATGCCATTACAGCAGATAGACAATAAAAAGCTCTTTCAAATATTTTGTCTTTGTTAACAGTTACTGTGCATCATATTTTAGAGAAAGTCCCAGGGATCTTTCAGGTATCATTTTTACTCAGTGCTTGTAAATACAAGTTGACGTGTACTGTCATTAAAGTGGTATTTCATAGTGATGTTTCCGTGGCTATCTTTTTGTTCTAATCAATGAAAATAACTCTATGCAGTTGTTTTAACCCATCAATGGGAGATGAAAACTACCTGCTTGTGCTAAGGAGTTCTGTCCCTCTGTTCTGCTTCCTAAACTTGCCTTCATTTTTTGTTGTTGTTATTGACTCTAGCGTCTTTCCATCATCACCCACATTATCCACTTTATAGGACAAATACTTCCTAGTTCTTTCCTGTATTAATTTTTTTTTGAAACTCTAGTAGTTTCTGTGTGGGTAAAGTTTGTCATCTTCTCTCTGTAAAGTTTCCAATTAAGTTAGCAAATAACAAGATACACCTTCATGGTTATTATTTTATATTTCAACTAGCATATAAACATAACAACAATACTATAATAATCTGGTCCTTTTATTCAATTAAAAAAGAAAAGGTATACATTTGGCACTGGTTTTCTACATAGAATTTACATAAAAATCAGATTCTTTTAAGCAAATGTTCCAGTAACTCTTCTGTAGAATAGTGTGATTTAGTAAACCTGGATTGTGTATCAGTAATCTGAATTTGTAATAGAGAGTCCCTAAATGTGCTCCTAAATTTGGCTCAACACAATTTGTTGAAATAAATCTAGTAAAATACCAGATTGAGATGTAATTAAGATTTATGACAATATTCTCTGCATGTGATTTTGTTTCTCTGTACATGAAGATATGTCAACAGTTGTCACAGTAACCCATTTGCCCTGGAATTGTAAACAAATTATGTAATGGTTTACTGTACATGCATAAAGCTTCTAAATGCTTGAGTCTCTAAAGATTCTTTTTATAACTAGGATTATTATATATCTAGAATATATATAGTATAACAAAAAATTTTTTTATAATGCATGATCTTCAGCTGCCTTTGTTCATGTTTTTATTCAATCTAATTCTTTATAATTTCTTCTTACAAATAAAATTTACCATTTTATAGTATAATGTGACTGAATCCCAATATTAACTTTTTCATTATTGTAATCTGAAATCCCATGTTTTAAAGCCCATCAATAACTTTTTTTTGTTTTTATTTTAATTTTTATTAATTATACTTTATTCACTTTATATCCCCCCAAAGCCCCACCTTCCTCCCCTCCCAATTTCACCCTCCCTACCCATTCTCCTCCTCTGCTCCTCCCCAAGTCCACTGATAGGGAAGGTCCTCCTCCCCTTCCATCTGATCCTAGTCTATCAGGTCTCATCAGCAGTGGCTGCATTGTTTTCCTCTGTGGCCTGCTAAGGTTGCTCCCCACTCAGGGGGAGGTGATCAAAGAACAGGCCAGTCAGTTCATAACAGAAACAGGCCCTGTTCCCATTTCTATGGAACCCCTGGACACTGAACTGCCATGGGCTACATCTGTACAAGGGTTCTAGTTTATCTGCATGGTCCTTGTTTGGAGTATCAGTCTCAGAAAATACCCCTGTGACCTGATTTTTTGGTTCTGTTGCTCTCCTTGTGGAGCTCCTGTCCTCTCCAGGTCTTATTATCTCCCACTTCTTTCATAAGATTCCGTGCACTCTACCCAAAGGTTGGCCATAGTCTCAGCATCTGTTTTGATACCCTGCAGGGTAGAGCCTTTCACAGGCCCTCTGTGGTAGGCTCCTGTCCTGTTCCCTGTTTTCTCCTTCTGAGAACCATCCTCTTTGTCTTTCTGAATGAGGATTGAGCATTTTAGCCAGCATCCTCCTTCTTGATTAGTTTCTTTAGGTGTACAGATTTTAGTAGGTTTATCCTATATTATATGTCTAATATCCACTTATGAGTCAGTAATACCGTGTGTGTCTTTCTGCTTCCAGGATACTTCACACAGGATGATCTCTCCTCCACTGCTGGTGGGAATGTAAACTTGTAGAACCACTCTGGAATCAATCTGGCGCTTTCTCAGAAAATTAGGAATCTCACTTTCTCAAGATCTAGAAATACCATTCCACATAAGCAAAAGATGCTCAAGTACACAACAAGGACATTTGCTCAACCATGTTTGTAGCAGCTTTATTTGTAATAGCAAGAAGCTAGAAATAACCCAGATGCCCCTCACTTGAGGAATGGATACAGAAATTGTGGTACGTTTTGTTTTGTTTCCCTTGTAGAGTAAAGACCTGCTGCTCTCTCTCATGCAAACCAACTCTCTGAGACTAAAGCCCAGTAAACTTGAATGTACTCCTCAGTAGCATAGTATACACCATCCTTTGTCTTTGATGCTGTGATACCAAATCAACTTTCATCCTTTTCTTGGATATTTGATATACTAATAGATTCTTTGTCCCATCAAAGCACAAGCATTTCTGAGGTGAAGAAAGTTGTTCCATGTTGCTCAGTGTATTATCAGTCACAAAACAGTGAATCTTCCATTTCAGCCTAGAAAAATTCAAATCCAAAGCTGAATTCGTATCATGGCATTATGGGCCCTATCTTCCATTTTGTAAAATAAAGTCGGTTCTCTTTTCCTTAGCGATAGAGCCAAGTGGCCAGAACATTGCCGCAGCCTCAAAACTTTCCTTCAAAATCATATCCCACCCATTATTGCTACCAGCTTGTCGAGGTTCAGAGCTAATGACTGTCTTATTAAGCATGATTTCAAGAAAGCTGTATTATATTGTAAAATTAGTTGTTTATTGCCTTGAGATGATAGATAGATAGATAGATAGATATTCAATACATGCTCCAAAGTGATATATCATATGTGCCAAGTGACTATTTCTTGATTATTAAGTTGAAATAATAAATTAACTCTTCTTTTATATGAATAAAATACCAAAATCATGTTTGTAGGCTTATATAGAAGTATTTCTTATTTTAGTATAAATGCTTATAACCATACAAGAAACTTACAGAACATCAAGTAGATTGGACCAGAAAAGAAAAACATCCTGCCACATAAAAATAAAAATACTAAATGTACAGAACAATTAATATTAAAAACTGCAAAGCCAAGTAACATATAAAAGCAGACCTGTCAGAATCACACTTGACTTCTCAAGAAAGGCTATGAAATATAGAAGGGCCTGGACAGATGTCATGCAGACTCTAAGAGAACACGGATGTGAGTCCAGACTACTATGCCCAGCAAAACTTTCAATCACATAAAGAAAACAAGTTATTCCACAACAAACTGAATTTCAACAATATCTATACACAAACTCATCCTTACCAAAGATACTAAAAGAATAACTCCAACCAAAGGAAGTAAAATACATGAAAAAATACGGGAAATAAATAATTCTATTGCATCAAAACCAAAAGAGAAACACAATAAAAACAACAACATCAAACTAACATGAGCTAGCAATCATTCGTCACTAATATCTCTCAACATCAGTGCCCTAGTAAAATGACCCAGACTAACACAATTAATGCCAAAACCATACAATGAAAAAAATAAAGCATCTTCAACAAATGGTGCTGGTCTAACTGGATGTCTGCATGTTGAAGAATGAGAATAGATCCATATTTGGAGAAAACCCAAGTCCAAGTGGACCAAACACTTCAACATAAAACTAGGTATACTAATTCTAATAGAAGAGAAAGTGGGGAATACCCTGGAACTCATTGGCACAGGAGATAACTTCCTGAACAGAACATCAAAATCAACAATTAATAAACAGGGCTTCATGAAACTGAAAATCTTCTGTAAGACAAAGGACACTGTCAATAGGACAAAACAGCAGCTAACATAATGGGGGAAAAAATCTCCAACCCTACATCCTGATGGAGGGATAATATCCAAAATATATAAAGAACTCAAAAAATTAGGCAGTAACAAACCAAATAACCCAATTAAAAAATGGGGTACTGAGCTACACAGAGAACTGTCAACAGAGGAATCTCTAATGGCAGAGAAGTACTTAAAGAAATAGGCAACATACTTCGTCATCAAGAAAATGCAAATCACAACTCTGAGATTTTATCTTACATCAGTCAAAGCAGCTAAGATCAAAAACTCAAGTGACAACACATGCTGGTGAGGATGTGGAGCAAGGGAAACATTCCTCCATTGCAGGTGGGCATGGAAACTTGGGCAACCACTGTGAAAATCAATATGGTGCTTTCTCAGAAAATTAGGAATAGATCTCCTTCAAGACCTAGCTATACTACTGCATGGCATATATTCAAAGATGCCTCACCATACCACAAGAACACTTGCTCAGCTATGTTCATAGCAGCTTTATTCATAATAGCCAGAAATTGGAAACAACATATATGTTGTTTTATAAATAACATATATGTTATTCCTCAACATAAGAATAGATTTTTTTTTAAATGTGATACATTTTCACAATGAATAGTACTCAACTATTAAAAACAAAGATATCATGCAATTTCCAAACAAAAGGATGGAACTAGAAAATATCATCCTGGGTGAGGTAATTCAGACCCAGAAAGACATACATGTTACTTTCTCACTTATAAGTGGATACATATAACCATAAAGCACATGATAACCATGCCACAATACACAGACCCAAAGAAGCTAATAGGAGGCCTAAGTGGGGGACGCTTGAATCTCACTGAGAAGAGAAGTAGAATAGACATCAGACATAGAGGGAGGGAGTAAACCTAGTGGGTCGGGGGTGAGGACAGGAGCAGGAGGGTGATCATGTGGGGCAAGGATGAGGAGATAGTACACCTAAAGAAGATAAACAAGAAAGAGGACCTGGGGTAAGAGGATTAGTCCTCACTTAGAAAGACAAATGGGTGCACATTGGATATAGGAGAAAATAAGTAACATCACAGGAGCCTACTGCAGAGGGCCTCTGAAAGACTCTACTTCGCAGTGTATTAACATAGATGCTGAGACTCACAACCAAGCCTTGGGCAGAGTGCAGGGAAACATGTGAAATAAGGGGGAGTTAGTATGACCTAGAGAGGACAGGAGCTCCACAAGGACAAAATGTATCTGGGAACATGGGTCTTTTCTGAGACTGTTTCTCCAACCAAGGACCATTTGCAGATATAACTTAGAACCCCTGCTCAGATGTAGCCCATTGCAGCTCAGTCTCCAAATGGGTTACCCTAGTAAGGGGAACAGGGACTGTCTCTGACATGAACTCAATGGCTGGCTCTTTGACCTCCCCTCCCCCACACAAGGGGGGAGCAGCCTTGCTAGGCCACAAAGGAGTAAGTACATTGCAGCCAGTCCTGAAGAGACCTGCTAAGCTAGGTCAAATGGAAGGGGAGGAGGACCTCCCCTATCAACACACTTAGAGAGGGGCAGGGAGGAGATGAGGGAGGGAGGGTGCAATTGGGAGGAAATGAGGGAGGGGGATACAGCTTGGATACAAAGTAAATAAACTGTAACAAATATAAAAAAATAAAAATTTAATTAAAAAATGAAAAATGATAATAAATGTCAAAAAAATAAAAGAGAGAGATAGTACTTGAGCCTAAAACAGGGGTCTCCTACAAACAGAAAATATTTCTAATGGAGAGACTTAGACACCAATCCAGCCACAAAACCTTCAACCCACAATTTGTCCTGCCAACAAGGGGTGCAGGTAAAGACGTAGCAGAAATTGAGGGAATGACCAAGAAATGAATGGCCCAGCTTGAGACTCATGCCATATAACCTGGGCCCATAAAAGCCCACAGATACTGAACCTCCAGAAAGTACACACGGGACAGACCTAGGCCCTCAGCACGTATGTCACAGTTGTGTACCTCTGTCCTCATGTGAGAGTCCAAAGTGCAGGAGCTCTATCTGACTGTGTTACCTGCCTTTGGATCCTTTCCCCCTAACCGGGCTGCCTTGCCTAGCCACAATAGCAAAGATGAGCTTGGTCCTACTACAGTTTGATGTGGAAAGATAGATTGATATTCATGGGAGGCCCGCCTTTTTCTGAGGAGAAAGGGAGGATGAGAGGATGGCAGGAAGGTGGTTAGAGGGAGGGGAAGCTGCAATTGGGATGCAAAATTAATTAATTAAAAGGTAAAATATATAACTAATTTATGGAAAGTTTATTTCTTCATCATAGAGTCCCACATCAATGCCCATGTACGGAGTAAGTCATCCAGCAGATACTGCAAACACTTGTACATAATATACATACGTATACACAAATGCGTGCGTTTTGAACATCATTCCCTCTTATAAAACACGAGATCAGCATTTAGTCAAAAGATAATATTCACACTATAGGAACCAAATGACATTTTAAGAATTTATTACCCTAATATATAGATAACCATAGCATATTTGATATTTATGTAACACTGAAAATGTCAATTTCTGGGTTTTTTTTTTTTGTTTTAACATAATTTTTTATTGATTCTTTGGGAATTTGACATCATGTATGCTAATCCTAACTCATTTCTCAGTCCATCCATGTCTGCCCTCCACACTTGTCACTTCCCTCACCAAAAAGAAATACAAATACAATTAAAGAAAAAAATATTTCCAACCCCTCTGGGCAACAACCTACTCCTCTGTTAAACACAGTGTTCTCTCGCATCCATCACAGCGTCTCACCTCTTATCCTACTGTGTGTGTGCCACTTCTCTCCTCCTTCTTTCCCACCTCTCCATAAAACCAGAGCCAGTGAGATGTCTGGCACACCAAAGTCACTGACCACCAAGATGATGAGGTGAGGTTGATCTCCAGGTACCACATGATAGAAGGAAACATTGTCCATTCACCTCAACAGGCTTCCCCACTACAATCATTTGCATACTTTACATACACACATACACAAATTAAGTAATGTCATATTTTCTTAAGATAAATCTGGCAGCCTTGTGAAATATACACCTTAATGAAAAGGCAAGTAAAAAAAAAAAATCTGTAACCCTGCAGTCAAGACTTCTGTTGAAAGAGATTGAGGAGATTGATGGTATTGAGGGAGAAGCCTCTGTTGCTGCAATGTAATAAAGAAAAGGGACACATTTCCATTGTCACCACAAGTCACATATCTTCCCTACATAAATGTGCAGCATCTCCTTATAAAAAGCCAGTGCCCCTTTTCCCTGCTCTTTCTTTTCCTCCACAATCACCCAGAGACAACCCTCTTCCCAATAAACCTCCCATGAAGGATCAGTTGCATGATGTGGCTTAGCTGTGCCTGTTGCTTAGATACTCCATGGTCTCTGGAATTTGAACATTTCATCTGTGGTTGGTGGCAGTGTTTAGGGAGATCCACAGCCTTGCTGTAGAAAGTATGTCAATGGAGGTCATATTTAAGGGCCTTACCTAGCAACTATTGTCATGGGTTTTGCTCTATTACAGACTCTAATAACCCTCTGAAATTACAAGTTACCTTGAATATGGTATTTTATCACAGTAACAGAAAAAACAGCAAGATACCACCAAAGATGACAAAGGAGACAACTTAATAAAAATCTAAATAAAAAGGAACTTTTACAACAGATTCCAAAGAAATCTGAAGGATTGTTTGATAATGTATAAAACAAGCTCTGACCTTCCAATCCTGAAAAATCTAAAAGAAATAGATAAACTCTTAGACACATATGACATATTAGGATTAAAACAGGAGGACATAAAAATGCTCACCAATTCTTCAGGTCTTGCATCCAGTTATCAGCCTTGACTTTCTACCTTGACTTCCCTAAATGATGGACTACAGGCTGTAAGACAAAAGAGACCATTCTCTTCTTCTGTTTTTTTTTTTTTAATCATTGTATTTTATCATAGCTATGAAACCCTAACTAAGACAGGTGGAAAGGAAAGGGTATTTGCGTGCATATGATGTCTCTGTCTTTCTCGTTTGTTCCTCCATCCCTTTTCTCATGCCTCATCTCTTCCTAGACTCTCTGTTGCAATGATCAATGAGATTGAATTCATAAATTTCACATTGGCAACAAATGGGCAGGTCTAAGTTCATAGTCATTTAAATGACTTCAGTAGAAATATTGGAGAACATTCTTCAGCCTCTATACTTCACCAATCACTGCTGCCCTGTTGTAGATATGAACATGTTTTTGCTTTAATCCCAGGTGTGACATGTGGGACTGATTCAGATAGCCCGCAGCAGCAAACTATTTGCCTCATGTGGGCTCTGAGAGGAACTCTTTGCCAGCTGCAGATCCTTTAAATCTGAGGACTCTGGAGAGAGAATAAATGCCAGAACCCAGAGAGTGTGGTGGAGCTCTAAGAAAGAACAAGGCTGCTGTTGCTGTTGATGCAGTGAGACAAGAAGTTGGAGATCTTCCGAAAAGAATTATACTGCCTCCAAGGAACCCTAGGACCCTAACCAGCAGGAAGCAGCTGAAAGAACTGTGCTCTCTCTTCCACTACTTTTTTCTCTCTCCTAACTGGTGTCAGGGTGTTGGAAAGGATTGGGGTGGAGTAAGGAGAAAGTGATATAAGATATGTAAATAAAACAGCTTTTAAAAAAGTAATCCAACACTGCCCTGGTATTCAAATACTATTAAAGGCCTTAAAGCTACATGCACACTATTATATCGCAGCACTGTTGGAGATTTTGAAACATTCATGCTTTAACTTGGCATTGCTTAGTGTCCAGGATGCCAATAGAATTTTAAGTGGAAACATATCAGTTTATTTACATATGAAATTCTGTCAAAGGTATTTCTTCAAGTAAACTTGTGTCAGCTAGAACGCGTTTAAATTTAAGTTGTATATGGTTTCATTAAACTGTTGTATTTCATAGGAAATTTAATTGGAAAAGATCTGAATATTAAAATTTTAAATAGTAAAATAATAAAATCCTCGGATCATTTTCAAAATATTCCCTTAACATAAATTAGGGGCTTTGTAATTTTATATACTGTTGTAATAAAAAATATTGTTCAATACAATTGTATAGAGAGGGAATTAATATTCTGCTATTCTAAATATTATTTGTTATATGTTATGCAAAGATACTTTGTTTACATAACATTTCCCTAAGAAGTAATTACAATCAGATATTTTCCTCAGAAATGCTTATTAATAGTTTTCCCATTATTTTCAAAATAAATATATCACTTTATTCTAGAAAGAATTCTGTAACGATTTTGATGCTCTGCATAATTAAGCATGAGATGTAATTATTCTTGAAGCCTCATTAAACAGAGGAAATGCCATCTACTCTTTTCAAACTTCTCTAGACAGTGTAGTCAGCATGGACAAGGGGAAAGGCCGGGAAAGTAACCTGTTACATAAAACGTCCAAATTCAAAAAGGAAAATTGATAAATATCATTGTCTGGTCTGTTTTGCTTGTGTTGTTGTTGTTTTAGTATTGCTCCTGACGCATGTTATTTTCTAGCTGCTACTTTTCTCCTGCTTTTATTCAGACTTGAAAAATAAAGCTGATTAACATGAGTGGAATCTGCTAGTTCATGTGAACACATTTATGGATACACGGGTAAATGCACACAGTGATGAATGCCAATGATTTTCAGTTCTTAGCACAGATACTAGAGTGTAAACAAATAAGAAAAGTCGATTCACAACTCTCAGTCTAGAGTGGTAGTTACACTTTTGCATGATAACACTGTACTCTCTCTGCACAAAATGGATTTTTATGCATAAGATATTAAAACAGAGAAAAAGTAAAACTATTCTGTTACCAGCAGCATTAGAAAAATTAAAAACAGAATAATACAACAGTTGCTGAAAACATTTCTGCAAACTTGTCAAAAAAAAAAAAAAAGTCCAAATAGGACTATGTCATATATGTACTTGAACTGTTTGTTCTCAGACTCACATTAGGAATTGGTCCCTGGGGACACTTCTCACTCTCTTGTCAAATAAAAACATGAAAAATTATGGACAATCTTCACATATTCTTCCAAAAATGACACATTTCTGTTTTGGGTTTAGTGAGCCTAATTATTTGGGATAAATGAAGTTAGGAGTGAGAAAGTCTTGGGAAAAAGAAGTGGGATTCTTCATCCCCTAAAAAGGAATTTTATATAAACTGTGCTTATCTGTGCCGTTTAATATAACCATATATTGACACACATATGCATACATGTATGTGTGCATGTATGTAGGTGTGTGTCTGATCCAAAAGGCATCACGAAAATGCAGTTGAACTTTCAGCAAACTAGATGATTCATATATAAAAAAAAATTCTTAATGACCCAGACAAAACCTTTTTTTGTCAATGGTAAGTGGCTGTCTCTACACGTCATTACTGTATGTTATAAATGTTTGAGGGTCTAAGAAGATGTTTCAAGGTTGGTAAATAAAAGCTATGAAAGAAAGCTTCTAAGAAAGTGAGGGTCTAAGAAGGTGTTTTAAGGTTGGTGAATGCAATTTATGAAGGTTAAAAGGCCTAAAGTGATTTCAGGTACTCAAAGTAGATAAAAATGCTACATACAACAAACAGAGCTGATATAAAAGAGATTTATTGAATGGAGGTAAAGAGAGAGAAAGAGAGCAAGCGAGAGAGATGGTAGGGTCCGCGAGGAGAGAAACGAAGGCAGAGAAAGTACAAGTGAAAAGAGAGAGAAGTAAAAGGCAGGGGTCCATTTATGGGGAGAGGAGGCAGCTGGTGGTGGTGACCAATGATGACATCACAGTTGGCTAAGCAACCTAGGAGTAGGCTAGTGGAAAAAGTAATGTTCTGTGTTAGATTTTTATCCTCCCAAGCAGCATGTTAAGCAGTAAAGCATCCCTCAATATATGAATTTATTATGCGTAGAAGTTATAAACCAAGGAACCACAGTATAACTACAGTCGATATAAATGAAAACAATTCTTGTTACTACTACCACAATAATTAGCTGGGATAAATTTTACTTCTGACGGCCACAAGTTTGAGGAGTGTTTCCAAAGGAAGCAACACATTCACCAACACAAATGGAACACAATAATATTCCGTTTCAATAAAGGCTAAAGATTTGTTCCTCATGACTCAAGTCACAGAGAAATTGAGTTCTCACTACACTGCTATAACCAGGAAATCTACGAATAGAATGCCAGAGATTCCCTGAAGTGCTTCTTGGTAGTTTCTTACCAAGTTTCTGGGGCAATAGACATAATAACAACAAAATGGAAATAGGGCAATGGCTGTAGATCCTTTAGGATCAGCTCAGCACCTACAGACTAGCACTTATCTAAGGTGCTGCCAGGGGAAAAATAGAATGACCCAGAAATGGGAAAAGGTACCTAATTTCTCAAGTTAGGCAGGATGACTCTTTTCAGAAATGGAGCTGAAGCAGAAAATGTTGTGCTAATACACAATGGAATACTACTCAGCAATCAAAAAGGAGGAAATCATGAAATTTGCAGGCAAATGGTGGGATCTAAAAAAGATCATCCTGAGTGAAATATCCCAGAAGGAGAAAGACAAACACGGTATATACTCACTTATATAGACCTATAAGATGTGATAAACATAATGAAATCTATACACCTAAAAAAGATAATCAAGAGAGCGGACATGGGGTAAGATTATCAATCTTCATTAAGAAAGACATATGACAGGAGTCTACTGAGCGCATTTGAAAGACTCTAACTAGCAGTGTTTTCAAAGCAAAGACTCATGACCAAACCTTTGGCAGAGTACAGGGAATCATAAGAAAGAAGGGGAGTTAGTCTGATGAGGAAAGGATAAGAGCTCCACAAGGACCAAATATATCTGGGCACAGGGATTTCCCTTTCAAGTCCCTCCTGGGCATAAAGGAACAAGCTCTTTCCCCATGTAGCAACCACAGGGTTCAGATAATGGGAATTTTCATAGATTGTGGGAAGGGAAAAAAGTGAGATAAATTACATATCTCCCTGACTCCTTCCTCTGGGTTGATGACTCTACCACTCTATCAAATGCTGCTTTCTTGTAGCCATTCTTTTCTCCTAAAGGTCCCATGGTAGAAGAATTGCCAATTTTTGCTATCCCCTGTACAGTATGCCTTTTTAAGTTGATTCCTTAACTTGATTGGTTTCACTGAATCTGAAAGCAACTATTATTTACTGATTTTTAATACTATCTTTGCCAGAAAGAAAAAAAAAAAAGGAATAAAATATGTTACACGGTTTCCATCACTCAAAAAATTCATTCCTATCTAACAATCAAATGTCCTTTTACAGTCCACTATATTTAATAACTTATTTCTAACATATGCTTGAAATTAGAGCAAAGATAAGTTACCCAATGCTAACTAAACCCATGAGATTACTCAGCTTAGAAAGGTGATAGAAAAAAACAGACAATAACTGTAAACATAATTTTAAAAGACAATAACAAAATCTAACAAGACGGGGTAAAGAGAAGTAAAACTTGGGTAACTGAGTCACACCTGAGTATGTCCAGTTGTGAAGGTCTCAGGTACGTCAAGATACTCGGTGATGAGAAAGAAAAAAAAAAAAACTAAACTAAAATTACACAGGACTAAGTCTGAACTTCTTACTTTGCTAGAACTGAAGGAAGTTCAGATGACTTGATACAACTCAAAGGCCCATGTAGAAAGCTGGCGAGACATTGGGTCTCCACTCTCCCTCAGTGTGTACACAGCAGCTCACCTGCCTGCTTTGCAGCTGCAGCCCTTACTTGTATTCTGAGCAGACAGTCCTCTTGGGTAGTCCCACAGTAGCTGAAGCATGAGTGAAAAGGAGAGACAGAAAAGAGGGGCTCAGGATCTCCTCAGAAAGTTAGGCATTGCTGGAAACACATCATTCCATTCTGCACTCAAAATACAGTCTTCCACCCTGTGCTCACCGTCAGTCTGTTCTGCTGACTACTAATCTAAAGAGAAGCCTGCCTGACACCTGAGCTGGCTCACAGTCAAGACTCTGGCCACAACAGAGGAACTCTTCAGAGCAGACATACAAATTTCATGGCAAACCCTGTGGGAACAAGTATAAGTCACTTGTGAAATATGAGAACGCTGTGAGACTAATCGATCATAAAATCTCAGCAGAGAGATCAGGAAACTAAGAAGAAATAGAAGCAATGCAAAAAATATACGTTTTAATTTATGTTAGTAACGTCTGAAAAAGTTGAGGAATACTAAATTGAGCTGCCACTCATAAAAAGCAGTTAGAAGAAAAAAAAAAAAAAGAAAAATTCCTAGAAATTAACCAAAAAGTTAGGAATTACCCTGATTTGCTAAAGTGGAGGTAGTAGGTTCTTCTCTAAGGTCTATAGGCTTCCCTATGACCCTTTATAATACCATGAGTAATTTTTGTTGAGTGAACTTTAAGTCAAATTCAACAACTGTTGGTTAGCCCTACCATATAATTGCCATTATTGTACTTTTACAGTTATCTTTCTCTGCTAAGCTTTACTGTTGATTGCTTCCCTCCATTGGCAGCTTGAAAGAACCTTCTGGTAATATGAACGCTAGATCTCAGAAAGGAGACTTTCAGACATCATATTGTTCCTCATGCTACTATATTTTGATCATAAAAGATCATAAATCTCAGAAAATACATTAACATTTAAATTCTGGGCGCAATAATTTTTCACCAAAGTGTGAAAACAAAATTTTAAAAGAAACTATGATGCTCTGCTGTCCATGAATCTCCTATGCGAAATAAAAGTACCATAATCTAGAGACAAAACATGCCATATGTGTGGAAGGCATTTAGATGTTGGTTTCCTCTTTCTACCATGTGATTAGCAGGGATCAAATCCAGGTCAACAGCCTTGGCGCAAAGTGCCTTTAGAGCCATCTTGTCAGATCTTAAGTAATTTAATTTTCTCTACAGTCTTGAGATAAATGGTGTAATAAAATTAACACAAAATGCAATTACCTTCCTTCCCTGATCTCCAGACAATAAGGAAGCAGGACTCAGTGCCCTAAGGTCAATGGGTGAAATATGCAATGGTCAAATTCCTGATTTTGATCTAAGCTTAAGTATATTAAGTACCCATCTATCAGGATATGCAAATGATTCTTCATACAATGAAAAGTTGCCTTAGTAATTTATTTCCTCATTTCCATATTGAATAAATATTTATAATGCTCTTGTAGGTAAGAAAATATATTCAGAATACAAAAATTAAAGTAAATATATCTTTTAACATTAAAATTAGAAGAAAATTAGAGACACTCTGGAAAGAAAGAATTAAGCATGATGAGAATTAACACCTTTATTCCTGAAATCTCTTGTGCGCTCAAAACTGCTTCAGAGAGTTTGACCATTTGATTATGGTGAGTCAAATTAACATTTCCACAAAAACAATAAAAACCTACACTAAGTTTAAACAATGGACATACTTCACTCTTTGATCCTTTGAATGCAAGAGGTTGACATAATTAATAGGTTTTTCTCCCCCTATGAAATAGGCCAATTCAAGTTGAATTAGAATAAAGGCAGATTTATTGGGGGCAGCTAGTGCGTGGCCTCACTGGTCCCAAGGAAATAGGTCAATGAAATTGCTATGTGGACAGAGAAACAGAGAAATGCAAAGGGGTGGAGAGGAGCCAATAGAGAAGGAGAGAGTAAAATGTCGGAAAATCAATCTGGCGCTTTCTCAGACAATTAGGAATAGTGATTTCTCAAGATCCAGCTATACCACTCCTAGGTATATATCCAAAAGATGCTCAAGTACACAACAAGGACATTTGCTCAGCAGCTTTGTTCTTAATAGCCAGAAGCTGGAAACAACCCAGACGTCCCTCAGTTGAGGAATGGATACAGAAATTGTGGTACTTTTACACAACGTAATACTACTCAGCAATTAATAATGAGGAAATCATGAAATTTGCAGGCAAATGGTGGGACCTCGAAACGATCATCCCGAGTGAGGTATTCCAAAAGTAGAAAGACACACATGGTATATACTCACTTATATAGGCCTATAAGATAAAATAAACATACTAAAATTTATACACCTAAAGAAGATGAACAAGAAAGAGGATGCAGGGTAAGATGATCAATCCTTACTTAGAAAGACAAATGGGATGGACATTGGATGTAGTAGCAAACAAGTAACAGGACAGGAGCTTACCACAGAGGGCCTCTGAAAGACTCTACCTAGCAGTGTATCAAAGCAGATATTAAGACTCATAACCAAACCTTCAGCAGAGTGCAGGGAATCATAAAAGCGGGGGGGGAGTTAATATCACCTGGAGAGGACAGTTGCTCCACAAGGACCAAATATATCTGGGCACAGGGGTCTTCAATGAGACTGTTTCTCCAAACAAGGACCCTATACGGATATAACCTAGAACCTCTGCTCGGATGTAGCCCATGGTAGCTCAGTATCCAAGTGGGTACTCTAATAAGGGGAGCAGGGACTGTTTCTGACATGAACTCAATGACTGTCTCTTTGACCTCCTCTCCCTACCCCCTGAGGGAGGAGCAGCCCTGCTAGGCCACATAGGAGGACTTTGCAGCCAGTCCTGAAGATACCTGATAAACCAGTATCAGATGAAAGGGAGGAGGTCCTCTCCTATCAGTGGACTTGGAAAGAGGCAGGAAGGAGATGAGGGTGGGAGGGTGGGATTGGGAGGGAATGAGGAAGCAGGATAGAGCAGGGATACAAAGTTAACAAACTGTAACTAATTTAAAAAAAATTTGAAAATGGAAAAAAAAATGTCTGGATTATCTAGGGAAAATGCCTGTTAGGGAGAGAAAGCCCAGCCCTTGGGAAGAAAATGTTCAGGGAAGAGGGTGGAGTATGGCAGCCATACTATGTACCAGGTAAGGACTGGGACATGCTGGGAGAACTTAGAGGCCAGGTCTGCTCTGATATGTTAGATAGGCTCATCAGCTACTTCTTCCAGATCTGAAATCCAACAATAATGAAAGTTTCAGTATTCTATGATAGTGTTTCCTGTGGCCTTCTTTATTTTAGATAATGCATGAGAAAAAGGAAACCTGAAAGGGTGATGAATGTCTACAACCCTGAAGACATTCTTATAGGTTTAGAAATAGAATGATAAAGACACAGAAGGCAACCAAGGTCACGTGCATATGAACGACCTGCTCAGTGAAAACCTTATAGAAAAGTAATAAATGAAAAACATTGTGTGATACTTACAAACTAAATCTGTAATCTACCATGGGAATTTCACCATTTGACCTTTGAGAAGCTTCATGTTCCTGCTTCTATAATAGATGACTGAGATATTTAACAATTAACCAAATTGTGTGATTCAATGTTCTCTTGTATTATTAGTCAATGCAACAAATGACAGAGATATTATTATAGAAACATTAATTCCCAGAAATGACATGCATACAAAGCATAACTCAGTTAATTAATTTCTCTGAACCATGAGATTTAAGGGATTCAGTAAGCATGAACAGGAAAATATGAGAGTCAGTAAAATATTAACTACAGTGTTAGACTAGGAATAACAATTTTAACACTGTTTCATGCTTCATTAATCAGTAACATTTGCTATCCACACCAATCTCGTAACCATTTGAAAACCTGATCACACTCTGGAAATTCAAGTTACAAATATGAGCATCATGATCTCTTTTGTGGCAATAGGCAACATAGAAAATCTAAAGGTAACAGATGTCACAAAGAAGAATTTCCACTTAGGCAGATATATAGTATATTCTTTTCCCTAAACCACTTTCATTCTTTACCAGTAAGTTCTCAGGTCTTGGTATAATTGCTTTATATAAAGACTTGTAGTAGCAAATGAAGAAGAGTCACTTTTTTTTTAAACCCATGAGTGTGTATACATTTCTTGTAAGATTCCAAAGCCTGAGAAATGATATGCAGTCCTAGAATGAGTCCTCATCTATCTCCAAAAGTTCACCATTTAACAAAACTGTTCTAGTAAGACAAAAGTGCACATAAGTATACGAATACAGAGACATGTATGTGAACACAAAAAAGAAAAGCAAGTTGAATTGAGATAATGATAACTAAATAGTGAGATTAGTAATAATCCTTTAATTGTTGACTTTACCCCTTTTGATCCAATTGTAAATTTCTAAAATCAACATTTTCTGTTTTAAAAATTAGATTAGATGGAAACTGCAATCAGTTTCTCCTTATGTATTAAAACTTTGGATACAATTGTATAATGATGTCAATATAAGATTATAGTAGTAAAAAAAGCAGTTTATATTTATAAGTAAGTCTAATCATTAATTTTTCAGAAATTTAGGGATTATTGAGAATTTTTCTTATTTAGAAACATTACCCCTAACTAGATTCTGTATTCCAAAGTTTTATTCCTCACCCTGAGAATATTATTAAAACAAAATTTCTAGTATTGTTTGATTAGACAATGAGCCAGTTGTTTTGAGCTTTAAGTATGATAGGTATTTTAAACTTACTTCCTCACAGAATAAATGTAATAGATAGTGCCTAGCCATTTATAATGTATAATATCTATCATAAAAAGAATTAATGACATTTTTATTTTATTCTAGATATGTTTTCAATTCACTGATGTCTCTGAATGTAGTTGTTTAAGCTCTGGGCTTGCCCTCCTTTTCTTATGGAAATTCTGTTTTTCTGATACTCACTACCCTGTGGAAGGTGCTATAACTAGAACAATTATTTTTCCCAAATGCCTTGTTTCGTTGATAGCTATTTTAATCATAACCCTACCTAGTTTGTATATGAACATTTAAATGACAAAAACTTACCCAAATTTTAAAAAAAAGTTGAACAATTTCCATCTCTTTTAAGTGTGAACAAGACTATAAAGTTGGAGAGAAACATTATTTTAAAGGCAGAGGTGATGGACGACTCCAAGGAAACAACACCAGCTAGACACAATGGGACTGAAGCACATATGAAGCCATAGAAAACGATGACAGAACACACAAGAGCTTGATCAATCAAATGAAAGTGTCAGCACTGAAAGGGGACGTAGACACAGTCCCATGTGTAACCTGAAGCTATTTGCATTTGATACCTACTTAGAACAGGAAAATCAGTTTTATTTGATGGGGCATCCCTGGTATACCAACCTCGGCCCCATGGCCAGAGGTATTTACACAACACAGAACGGACTCCTTGTTGCTTCGTGGGCCTCTATTTGCTTTAATAATTTTTATTAGGTTTTTTGTTTGTTTCTTCATTTGTTTATTTTCTTTTTATTTTAATTTTTGATTTGTTTTGTTTTTGTGTGTGAGAGAGAGAGCGAAAGAACATAAAGTTTAGTGAGTAAGGAGGTGAAGTGAATCTATAGAGAATTAAGGGTAGGGAAAAATAATATCATGAAAGTACATTACATGAAAATTCTTAAAAAATAATTGAACATAATACTCACAAAAGAAAGAAGCAAGTAGTATCCTCTATTAACATAAATGTCTATGACAACAAAGATTACATTTTTACATGCTAAAACATGGGACCTGAAATAGCAGATGTTATCACAAAATATTGAAAACTCTACATTAAAAGAAAAACTCTCTGAAACAAGTGTGCCAATAATTACTTTGTGCCTGACTTTTCAGGAATCATGCCCAAGACAAAGCACTAAGTTTGGATTATAACATAAAAGTAAATGGAAATAATTTTAAGGAATATGGACATATAGAATTGTTATTGTAAGAAACAATTAAAATCTAAAAATAATTTTAAACTACATAAAGGTAACTTAAAGCAAGAGAATTATGATTTATACATTGTTTTGCTTATGAGTGCAATGAACTTTATGATTATATCTCTTTCACAGATATGGATTCAGATTTTACTCACTTAACTGCTGGGCACCCTGCCCGTGCATGCGTTCCTATCTAGCTAGCGGAGATGCTAGCGGAAAGGGGTCCCTGTTCATCGCAGGCATCCTGGGGCATCTGAGGCATGGGACTAGGGAGAAGTAATGTTACAAAAGGGTCAGCCATGGACCAGCAGGAAATAAATGTACAAGGGGTTTTGAGAGATGTGTCAGAAGGAACTGGCCGCTCTTGCGGAGGATCTGAGTTAATTTCCCAGTATCTCCACGGCAGCTTGCAAGAGATCCAATGTCCTCTTTTGGCCTCTGCAGGCACCTGCGCACACGTGGCACTCATACATACAATCAGGTATGCATACGCACACATAAAATAGAATAATAAAATAAATATATTTTTAAAAGAAAAAAAAGATGCATGACCTTACAACTTGGCAAATGCTCAAAAATTAGCTCAGATAAAGGATATAGTAACCACCATACGCTTTGTTTTGAGAGAATAGTAAACTCCGGAATGGAACTTTCCCTAGCTAGAATGTTCATGTAGAATTAAAATGGAGACTCTTGACCTAAGATCATTGCTCAACTTCACATGAGTTCAGAGGTTGAGAATCTTTATAATGAAACTTAATTTCAATGTGGTTAATAATTTTAAAAACAAAGTCCTCAAAACTATTCCTATATATTGACAATTCAAATTTATTAGCTTTATCCCATTAACAGCATTTTATGTGCTACAAATGTTCTGTGAATATCTAATACATCAGGATTAATTGCCAATGCATTTCTTAAACAGATGAAAATTAAATATAGTCTCTGAACCTTTTAGTCATTTATATTAAAATCCTTTAACTGAAATAGCTGTGGATATTAATGGCCTTCAAAGGTCATTAATGCTATTCCTTTTTTTTTCCTCTTTAAAAAAAATAATACGTGTTATTTAATTGGCAGGGGCATGGCCCTGTCATGGTGTCCAAATGGGGGTCAGAAAACAATTTTCAGAAGTCAGTTCTCTACTTCCTCCATATAGGTTTCAGGAATCAAACTTTCATCCTTAGCCTTATCATCATAACCCAGCAAGCATCATAACCCAGAATTGTCATTTCACCAGCCCTCAATTTTTATTCTTTAAACAGTGTTTCTGTAAGTGAATTTTTCTGTGTAATAAATATCATCAAGTCCAACATTAAGAAAAAATTAATAATCCTATTCTATCCATGTTCTCAATCCATTTTCTCTGAAAATAAACTTGAGTGAAGAAATATATTCAGTGTCATGGAAGAAACAAAGCCAGTTACTTTTGTTTAGGAAACCTCATTATGAGCATAAAATTGGGTCTAAACATTTCTGGTTCTATTGCAAATGGGAACCAGAAGGCATGAGTAAGAAAAATGCACATGAGAGAACTGGGGGGGGGGGGGGGCAAATAAAAAAAAAAAAAAAAAAAAAAAAAAAATGTGCATCTCTCCAGATGCTACAAAAAAAAAAAAAAAAAAAAAAAAAAAAGAGCTATGGCCCAAATGGTCAATTGCCATTACACTGTAAATCGAGGAGTCCTTCATATAGAGTATGTGTGCTCTGAGACGCCAGAGAGTGCATTAAGATATCTTGGCTCTAATTATGGCCTCTATAAATGTCAGCATATTTATCAGGCTGCTTAGGCGCCATGCTACTTAAAACCACAGCAAAGAATTTATCTCTTTCCATTTGTGTTTGGGGTCAAAGATTGCCCCAAACTACTTCCCCAAGTTTCAAGTTCCTTTGTTTATCTATATCTTAACCAACATATGGGATTCTTCAGTCCCTCTCAGGAAAAATAATCTAAATTAAATTAATTAGTGATTTATGAAATGTAAACTCATTAAGTTTATTGTTGATTGTATAATTAAAGATCAATCTGGGTAAAAGGACAACATACAGAGTAAAATTTGGCTTTGAGTAAGTATAAAAAATGAGCTACCTTCTAAAGACAGTCAATAGCTCATTAGCAGCATGACAAAAAAAATAGGAGTGTGATAATTATACTTTCCAAGTTTTTAGGAAATCTAGTAATATAGCATTTTGAACAAAAGAATATAGCATATTTACAGCTATAATTATTAAATGGTGGCACTTATTAAATGGTGGCACGTTGGTGAATTTTAATTTTCTGTTGAGTTCAAATTACTACTGAATTTATTAAAATTACAATCAATATTATTTTTTGTCTAGATCCCAACCTGTGCTGTGAGGCCAACTAGAAGAACATATTCTCTTCCATATAATTTTTAAAATTACAGAATCAACAGCATAAGGAAAATAGCTTAATTAGCAATGATTTGTTTTTACATCTCTAGGAGAATTTTGATAATAGGCACAAAGTAGCTAATTAATTACCTTGAAAATTTCTGAGTTAGTGGAATTTCAAGTACATTAAAATCTTTCTCAAGTCTCATTAGTTCGTACAGCAAACACCGTAGATTATTTTCTAAGGGAGCAAAATAGTTAAGAAATTTGAAATTTATATTTAAGGCAAAAACCATACTTGGATCCCAATCAGACCCAAATCCTTTAAGGTAAGTAGTGACCAAGAATGTTTAGTGTGGTGGTGTCTGCAAGGGCTGCAGGATGTTAGGTGGTGAGGAAGCCCCAAATCTCCCATTTGTAAGCATGTGCAATGCTTAAATCATGGAGTGATCCTTAAAAATCAAAATCAATAATGCCTACAGAGGAAAGAGTGCGCTATATTCATTGATGAGTGGATTGTATGAACATTGTTATGTCACCAGTTAACAGGATACATGCATGTTCTAAATTCACTCTTTTATTTTCTCATAAAGAAAAACCCCAGGCTGTTTTTATGGTGTTTTGGAAAAGATTAGCCATACAGCAAATGCTTGTTTAATGAAAATATGTTTCATACTTTACCATCAGATAATATGCATTTGTTGAAATATGGTTCATGCATAATTCCACTCTAGCAAATTCTATATGCTAAACTAAGTAATTTTCTCAAAAACATAGCTATTTCTCCATGTTCTAACATATGGCTTTCATGCCCATCACTTGTCTCCTGTTGTAAATCTAGGGTTGGTGTTGTCATGATTTTTCTACTACATAATGATATGATATTATAATTTTGATTGTTCCCACAGTGAGTCAGACTCTTCACTTTCCCAGAACTGAAGGAAGCTTGGCAAAAAAAAAAGTGGGGGGATGAGTTTTCAGTTATCGTCTCTGTCGCCCATGCATGTCCCCTTCTTGTTACAGACAAGCACAGCTCTGGACACTCTGACGGATCCCAGCACATACTTTGAGTGTTTGGTGCCTCCCTTGTTTAGCATGCGAAGCAGCTGTGTTGCTTTGCAGACGGATTCTCAAGTCTACAGTTTTGTATTAACTTCTGAAAGGGAGAGACTAGCTCTGCTCCTCGTGTGTTTAAAAGGAATGAAGTAGAAAATATATCTGCGAATTTATATGTTAGTACATCCACAACGTACAATCATAAAAGATATTTAACTAAAATACAGGCCAAAGTATTCTTAAAAATGCAGGTACCAGAAAAAAAAAATCCCAAACATACCTTTATATGAACCATCCTTGTGGTTCTTAGGAAAAAAAATTAATGTGTGCGATACAGTAAATATAAGAAATACCCAGGTATGTAGTATTCAGATGGAGTGTGTGTTCTATCATATGGTCTGCATGCACATGTTCAAAATCAGCAGGAAATAAGAGATGCAGGAAATTTTCTTTTCATGAAACTTAAGTTCTCTTCTCCACTTGTATATGGTCAATCCAAGGGGCATAGCCAACCAGCCATGAGACATCCAACCAGCAAGGCCCAGCTTTTTACAACTCTATGTCTGACATGAGCACCTATAACATAGCACCGACTGAACTAACATGAAAATAAGATTGATTTTTAAAATCTTAAGATGTTATAAGAAAGAAATACACTGTAAATTCAAATCTCTATCTAATTTAACTTTTTCTCCATATTTTGCTTCCAGACTTAATTACTTAAACAGGGGAGTTTATGATATCAGCAAGTAACATATTCTACAAAGCCTTACTATTAAAATGTCTCCAACTCTATATTTGAAATATCTGTCATTCAAACTCCTGATAACTCTCACCTGTCTCCATTGATAAACACATACGTATTTTTACTCTATATGAATATTAAATACCAAATTATATATGTGAACATATTAAAAAACTCAGAATGAAACAAACAGGCCAGACATCAAGATTGTTCATGCTTACCGCATTTAAGTTTCTAACAGTAGTTATTTATTTATCTTTTGTTTATCTATGGTTCTGGGCACTAAACCAAGGTTCTTGTACATGCTGGCCAAGATTGCGAGCTGGGAGCTACACCCTTAGTCCCAGCACATTTAAACTTTCAAATGTTTCATTATTATAAAACATAGATATAGCTTTCATGTAGTGAGGAGCCAGTATGAGCTCAGGAGTAATCAGCTTTTCCTAAATGGTACTTCAAAGAAAATAAATTAAAACTTTATTATAACTGATAAGACTTGACAACATAATGGTAAATGTGGGATAAATCTGAGAAATGGCCTCAGAAATGATAAGGTGAGGGTGATAAATGATCTCAAACTATTCAAACTGAAAATACAGCAAACATTTTGTGATAGTAAGCATGTTTTGGGATCCAAAGAATGAATCCATTTAAATGTAAAATACAGTAATGGTTCATTCCATGTAACGATATATTATGTCTTGGCATGGAGCCCATAGCAACACTGTTGCCATGTCTTATGAACTTTATTAAATGAAAAGTTCTGTATGAGAGATGCTGTGACCAGTCTTGCTCCAGAGAAAAATCAATCCCAATTCCCAATGCAAAGTCATTGTTTGTGGATTAGTGGTTGTGGGTTGTATTTGAATAGGATATAAACTCATCTTAAATCTTAGTATCCTGTTAGCAAGGTTGATAACCCGAAGAGTTGAAGTTTGAAGAGAATTATCAGTTTATCACAGTTAAGTCACATTCTTCAGGGATTAAAGAAATAGTATCAAAAAAAGCAGCTACTAAAATTCGACAGAAGAAAGTATAATAGACTAAGGAAGTGAAATTATAAAGTTCAGCAAAGCTAGTCAAATTTTATAAATAATGTGAATTCATGAACAATAGCGAAGTGTGTTCACTGAATTTAGGCATAAAGAGTTGGATCTGTGCATCATATCTGCACTGTGTATAGAGTTCTCCAATAATACAAGGAAAAATCAGTAAAGCCTGTTATGAACAGGGTAAAGAGGACATTGAACCAAACATCAACAGCCATGTAGGAATTAGCTTTAGAAGTTGGTAGTGTCACTGTTCCCTTCCTCGACAGACTTGAAAGCTCAATTATTAACCACAAAGTCCATTTATAGAATCTTAAAAAAACACCCACATTGCTGAGAGCTCTGGGCTGTTTATCATACTGCTCTCAGAGTAGACAAGGTCATGCAGAATTCCCATGTGCAGGCAGAACGTAACCTCCCAGTCCAAGCTGCCCAGGTTGAAGTGAAGGTACATTGGCCTGGAAAAGTGATAAGGAGACAGCTGGGTGTTTTATCTTTCCCAGATCCTGCACAACATCCCTTTGAAGGGTATTTCACCTTTGTGCAGTCCCATCCCCCTTCCATTAGCAACTGCTCAGTTATCTCAGCAGCTTCTCCTGGGTTAAGTGAATTTGCCTTGGTGTTCTGAAAGGAAACCAGGCCCTTACAAATTGTTAATGCATTCTTGTTAACCCATTCCACGGTCAGGGCACCTGTGAACTCAACTGAAGTGTGCTGGGGTTCCTTACTTCCTGAGTTACTTCTGAGCTCCACCTTGAGCCTTGGACCACCGTCCTCACATGTTTTCACTGTAATCTGGAACATCTGTGACAGCCTCAGAGCCAAAGTAAACGGAAAGAAACAGATGAGGCTGTAAGGTTGTGTGAAACAATTCTTAAACAAATTCAAATTTCTTTCTGAGGTAATTTAAAGTATCCACCTACATTCGTCCTTGTTTATGAGAGAGAGAGAGAACATAATCAGTTACTCACTCAGCACCATTTTATAAAGCATGGTTTTGTAAAGACAGATTTTCTGCACAAGCCAAGGAGCCTGCCCTCTCTTTAAGTTTCACCATATTGTCTGTGCTGTTTTTCTTTCTGTCTCTAAGATGGGAGCCCATCTGTTTTAGTGAAGAAAGTTCTAAAAGCATTTGGTGATCACTGCTATCAGTTTGTTCCTGTCTCTCAGAAAGTCCTGGCCGTCTTTCTGTCATGCTGACTGTCCAGCTTGGCATACACAAAACAAAGTGCGCACACAAACAGAAAGGCCCCGGAAGGCTGCCTCTTCCCACTGTGTTGCAGAATTAGACGGAAGTGAGGATTAACCCCACTGTGTTTAAACTGTACTTTTTCTGATAGAAATCACTGCATTAAGTTTCTTTCGAGATCAGCTTTGTCTTTCTTCCTCCACCCCCTAAACTGTCGTGTCTTCTGGTTTTAGATGTGTTTTCCATTAGCAGTGTGTAGTTAGAATTTTATTCCATCATCTTCCCTGCAATGTTTTGCCCTTAATGAGACACTCGATTTAACTATGTATATTTTATTTTCAGTCATTTGTTGTTGTTGTTTTTTCTCATTTTCAGAAATTTGTTTTCTATGACAACTATGCTATTTAATCGCCCACCTTTATACTTAACATTTCTTGGTTTTGTTATTGGTGGGTTTTTTGTTTGTTTGTTTGCCTTTTTAAATTTTTTTCAAAATACTCTTCTGCCTTTAATTTCTATCAGAGTATGGCTAGCTATTTCTTGCTGTCGAGAATCACTTACCTTGCAATACTTATTGATCGGTATTTACTGTTACTTCCTGTTATTTTGCTAGCTCTTGCTTTTCTTTTGTGATCAGGCCTTAGAGTGACACACTCATTGATACAAAAACATTTATGCAGTTCTTTCAGAACTAGTTGAAATGACCATCATTTCAGGGGATTTGACTTTCCTTCTGGGAACAATATCAGTCTAAAATTCCTCAATAAAAGTGGATAGTTTGGGATGGGGATTGAACGTTTTAGTCAGGGTCTGCTCTCTTGATTAGTTTCTTTAGATGTTCAGGGTTTTAGTAGGTTTATCCTATGTTATTTGTCTATATGAGTGAGTATATACCGTGTGTGTCTTTCTGCTTCTGGGACAGCTCACTCAGGATGATCCTTTCCAAATCCCACCATTTACCTGCAAATTTCATGATTTCCTTATTTTTCATTGCCAAGTAATACTCCATTGTGTAGATGTACCACAATTTCTGCATCCATTCTTCAGTTGAGGGGCATCTGGGCTGATTCCAACTTCTGGTTATTACAAATAAAGCTGCTACAAACATAGTTGAGCAAATGTCTTTATTGTGTACTTGAGCCCCTTTTGGATATATGCCTAGGAGTGGTATGGCCAGATCTTGAGGAAGTGCTATGAGGATAGACATCATAAGAAGAAGAAAATAGGAAACAACCTAGGAAACTGCCACAGAGGGCCTCTGAAAGGCTCTTCCCTGCAGACTATCAAAGCAGACACTGAGACTTAAGGCCAACTGATGGGCAAAGTACATGGAATCTTAAGTAAGAAGTGGGATCTTAAGTAAGATCTGGAGAGGACAGGAACCCCACAAGGAGAGCAACAGAACCAGGAAATTTGAACACAGGGGTCTTTCCAGAGACTCATACTTCAACCAAGGACTATTCATGGAGATAACCTAGAACCCCTGGACAGATGTAGTCTATGACAGCATAGTATCCAAGTGGGTTCCATAGTAATGGGAAGAGGGAATGCCTCTGACATAATCTGACAGGCCTGTTCTTTGATCACCTCCCCCTGAGGGGAGAGCAGCCCTACCAGGCTACAGAAGATGACAATGTAGCCATTCCTGATGGGATCTGATAGACTAAGATCAGAAGGAAGGAGAGGAGGACCTCCCCTATCAGTGGACTTGGGAGGGGCAAGCAAGAAGAAGGGGAAAGATGGGTGGGGCTGGGAGGGGAGGAGGGAGAGGCTTATGGGGGGATACAAAGTGAATAAACTGTAATTAATAAAAAATAAAAAAGATAAAAAAGGTAGATAGTTTGAGGACACTGAGTGATTATGATAGTCATAAGGGTTTGAGGTCATTTTGTGCCTGTGAATTGTGCTGCAGTAGTATTTAAAACATCCTGAATTTCCAGGGTGTTTTAAACAGGTCTGCTCCTCCATCTTGCCTGCCCCCCTGCTTTCTGGCATGAACTGAAACAGCCATCAGCCCTCAGCAGACACCAAGTAGATACCAGCTCTGCAAACTCGGGATTCTTTCCTTCTACAGCTAGAAGCAGTGAAACCAACTTCCATTTTTGTAAACTATGCAGGCTTTCATTGTCTCCTTGATGACCAGGCTCATGTTAGGAATCTGAAACGTATTCCCTATCTTTCATTCCAGGGTTTTGACCTTTGTCCCTTTAGAACCACCATATTAGAAGCCTAGGTTTACTTAGGCAAAGTCTCCTGGGCAAATGTTTGTAACTTTGACCAAAATACGTAAGAAAATAATGAAAAAGAGGAAAGATTTATTTTACTTTTTGATAGCACAGTGCCAAATCTCTAGTCTTTGGGCTGTGCCTGCCCTAAGTCATGGTGGAGCAGATTATCATGATGGTAGGAGGATTGTCGAGGGCTACTCCCTTCTTATATTCAACAAGAAATGCAGGCAATCTCCTAAGACTCCTGCAGAGATGTAGCCCATGGCAGTTCAGTCTCCAAGTGGGTTCCATAGTAATAGGAACAGGGACTGTCTCTGACATGAACTGATTGGCTTGTTCTTTAATTACCTCCCCATGATGGGGGAGCAGCACTACCAGGCCACAGAAGAAGACAATGCAGCCACTCCTGATGAGATCTAATTGACTAAGATCAGAAGGAAGAAAAAGAAGTCCTCCCCTATCAGCGGACTTGGGGAGGGGCATGCGTGCAGAGGGGGGAAGAAGGGAGGTATTGGGATGGAGGAGGGAGGGAACCACAGGAGGGATACAAAGTGAATAAAGTGTAATTAATAAAGAATTAAAAAAAAAAAGAAAGAAACGCAGGCAAGAAGCAGAGAGGTGGGGCCAAGACAGACCTTCTTTCCTCAGGAATCTACCACATCAGTCAAGCCATCCCTCACATAGATGGCAGAACCCTCCAAAAGGAGCTGCCAGATGTGAGGAAAATAATGGTGATAAATATTAATAGGTTTTCCTAGCTTTCTTTTTTTTCTTATACTTTCCATGCTATCTAGTCTGACTCTAGCACCTAAGCTCAACCAATGTTTCCTGAGCACTGGTTCTACAGGACTCTGACACCATGCTTGTCTCAGTTAGCTCTGACATCATAAACATTCTCCTACTCTTGCTATCTGCCACATTCCAAGTAAACATAACATCTCATTTAATCATCAAGCCATAACAAAATAATCATCTTCAAAAAAAAACAGTTGCAAATACAGAAAAAGTGAATTACATGAAGTCACATATTGTTGGTTGTGGATTTTTATGTTGTTTGTGGATTGTTAAGCATTCATGGACAAAGAAGAAACAAGAATTTTTGTTCTGTTGCTCTCTCTGTGGAGCTCCTGTCCCCTCCAGGCCTTTGTATCTTCCTTTTCTTTCATAAGATTCCCTGCACTCTGCCCAAAGTTTGGTTATGAGCCTCAGCATCTGCTTTGATACACTGCTGGTTAGAATCTTTCAGAGGCCCTCTGTGGTAAGCTCCTGTCCTATTCCCCGTTTTCTCCCTCTTCCAATGTCCATCCAATTTACCTTTCTGAATGAGGATTGATCATCTTACCCAGGGTCTACATATTTGCTTAGCTTCTTTAGGTATACAGATTTTAGTATGTTTATCCTATATTATATGTCTAATATCCCCTTCTAAGTGAATATATACTACGTGTGTCTTTCTGCCTCTGGGATACCTCACTCAGGATGATCCTCTTTAATTTCCACCATTTGCCTGCAAATTTCATGATGTCCTTGTTTTGGATTGCTGAGTGCTATTCCATTGTGTAAATGTACATAATTTCTGTATCCATTCCTCAACTGAGGGACATCAGGGTTGCTTCCAAATTGACTGTCATGAACAAAGCTGCTATGAACATAGCTAAGCAAAGGTCGTTGTTGTATACTTGAGCATATTTTGGATACATGCCTAGGAGTAGTATAGCTGGATCTTGAGGCAGCACTATTCTTAATTTTCTGAGAAGAACCAAAAAATCTGGGCACAGGAGTCTTTTCTGAGACAGATACTCAAACCAAGGTCCATGCATGGAGATAACCTAGAACCCCTGCACAGATGTAGCCCATGGCAGCTCAGTCTCCAAGTGGATTCCTTGGTAAGGGGAACAGGGACTGTCTCTGATATGAACTCAGTGGCTGGCTCTTTGATCACCTTCCCCTGAGGGGGGAGAAACCTTACTAGGCCACAGAGGAAGACCTGATGATCAGCTAATCCTGATGAGACCTGATAAGCTAGGGTCTGAAAGCAAGGAGGACCTCCCCTATCAGTGGACTTAGGGAGGGGCATGGGAGAAGAAAAGGGAGTGAGGGTAGGATTGGGAGGGAATGAGGGAGTGGGCTACAGCTGGGATACAAAGTAAATAAATTGTAATTAATAAAAAGTAAATAAATTTTAAAAAAGAAACAAGAAATTAGATATCCCGATGAAAAAGATCAAAGATGTTCCAAGGAGCTCTATACCATAATCAACAGGAAGTAGTCTAGCAATGATGTCACTCACTTTCTTCCTTATTCTTTATTCTTTTTTGGTCTCCTATCTAGTGTTAGGAGGTTGAAAGGGTAGAAAATAAAAGGTGGAGAAGGGTGGAAGAACAATAACTCACGAAGTAGTAAACACCGGCTTACATAATCAGTAAGTAGCATAAATAAAACTGGCCTTGAGATCATGACTTATTATGCCCACCATATTTATCATAAGAATATATTTATATGGTATAATGTATCATAAGAATATATGTATATATAGTATGACATATAGTATATATTATGTTATATATACTAGCTGTGAAGAACAACTGTAAAAACATGGCAGACTAGTAAACATGCAACTAATTCTAATAACATTTGAGAAACCAAGCAAATATGGTTTTTATTTCCATTTTGTTGTGAAACCATGCTGTGGTTCAGAAATGATTAGCCTCTTTAAAAATCAAGACTCACAAATTTCATATCTATAACTAGGAACATGTGGTGAGGTCACTACAGTCGTATAACAGTGACTTTAATATCAAAGTAATCTGTGCTTCTACTTTCTATTTTATAAATACAGGCCTTTTTTAAAGGATTACAAGAGATTGTACAAGGAACAATTACAAAAGAACCCTATCAAGGAAAGTTCAACCATTCAACACCAAAGAAGAACTCTGAGTTACCAGCTCTACAGAATAATGGTTGCATAGAGGAAGCATGGACAAACTGTTAATAATAGTAACCAGAAAAAATTTTACACATCATGAGAGAGAATAGTGATATATAGTACTGAAATATTTATAAATACAGCAACCAATAAGGTGTTAAAATTAATTAAAACACACATGCATGCATAATTTTAAGAAAAAGTCCCAAGACTTTGACACCTACCAAAAATATTCAGTCTTTTATGGGAAAAGAAAAGTTTAAAGGAAATATAAACCTTCAACCAAATTTTCCAAACTTTCTCCCCAATCCCAAAATACCAAGATAGCTGAATTACTCCCTGCCACTTGGCTAGCAATTGAATTGGGATTATTTTGAAATCAATTTGTTGTCAACAAATTCATTAATTTCCCAAGAATTGGTCAATTGTTTTGTTTTTTTTTTCCTTTTCAAAAACTCATTAATAAAATTGACTAGAAAAAGTTGAATTGGAATCGTGTTGATTAAGATCTAGAAAAAGTTGAATTGGAATCGTGTTGATTAAGATAATTGTTGTTGTTGAAATGTTATGGGCCAGATCCAGAAGAATAACCCTGAATCACTCTTTCCTCAATTAAAGCAGACCTACACATTTTCAGTTAAGCGGTTTCTAAGGTGGATTCATGGTTATTATTCATGCAAAGCAGATGATCTAGTTCCAAGCTCTGGCCATCCCTTAAATATTAACTTTTAAATTACCCTGTGTCCCCATGTCCATAGCATAACCAATGACATTTACTCAACTATGTTCATCGTGGCTTTACTTGTAATAGCCAGAAACTGGAAACAACCTAGATGTCCCTCAACTGAAGAACAGATACAAAAATTGTACTACGTTTACACAATGGAATACTAACTACTCAGCTATTAAAAACAAAGAAATTGTGAAATTTGCTGGTAAATGGATGAAAGTAGAAAAGATCATCCTGAGTGAGGTAACCCACTCCAGAAAGACACGTATGGTATATACTCACTTATAAGAGGATATTAGACTTATGGTGCAAGATAACCATACTACAATCCACAGGCCCAAAGAAGCAATATTATTTTTTTAACCACTGGTTTGGGGGAGAGATAAGAGAAGGCCAGTGAGATGAACTCATGAGACTTTGCTTACATGGTATGGCCTCAGAATTCCATGGAACTGGTGAGCTGTAAACACATAAGCCTCCAGGACAGCCTCTAGGTTGTACATACAGATGTCTGTTTCTTATGTTCACTAAATCAAATTTACCACATATTCTATAAAGAGCTTCACACTAGAAAAATAAACCACAGAAATGGGGAAAATTTTTATACTGACTTTCTTACCAGAATCTTTTGACCTGATTCGGCCTGTGCTTGCTCAAAACCATTTCAAATTTTTCATCATCTTCACAACCACCAAAATCATTTACATCTTTAATAATCAATGCTGACAAGATTTCCTTGCCTTCAAATCAATCTCTGCTTTCTCAACACCATCCCATCTGTAACTGTGAAACAATCATCTGTACACAGTATTACATAAGAAAAGACAAATTAAGAAAAATAGTGATGAAAATACTAAACTAACTGTTCATTAATTGATGGTGCAGCCAAAATTTTGTTAGGAAACAGACACAGGTGAAATCTTTGTTTAAAAACTGAATATGATATTGACTGGATATTCAGAATGTAAACTAAGTGGATTAGAAATACTTACTTTTTACTTTTAACGTTTGACCAGTTATCTTCATGAAGAGTCCAAAAAAGCACCACTGTGCTTATCCTGCAGGTCAGCGTTGCATGAACACCACTTTTGCTCATCCAGTCATTTTAGCGTTTGCTTCTATTGTTTTATTCTTTAGATTAGGTCTAGTTCTCTAGCACTGACACATTCAAGCACTTGAACCTTAGAAATCGCTCTGCCTGAGTCTCCAGCATTCTGAAAATATAGGGGCATACTACCATGCCTGGCTGAGCTCCTTAAGACATTTAAGTTCTTATTTCATCTAGAGAAATACCGATAACTGGAAAGCTATTTTTTGACTGCTTAGTCCTAATTTTAATCAAGACTTTACAGGAAGTTTGACAATTTGTTCAAGTGAAGCTATGGTTGGCTGAACTCTCAGGGCTTTATATCGGAGGTTAAGAATCGTCTGCTCAGTCTGGTGGTCTTATGTATCTGCACACATCGATTGTTCATCTTGATCCACAGACAAATTTGACAGAAAAGATTCAGACAAATCAACTTGTTCTTTTCTAAGAAGGTGATGGCAAACAACAACAGAAAAGATAGATTGTTTAGGTAACTTTGAAGACTTCCCCAAAATTGCCATAGTATTAGAAGACTAGGAAAATGATTCAGTGAAAAAGAAAATAAGGAACACAACTTATTAGGTTGAGTGACAAAAAAGGGGAGGGGCAACAATCCAGAAAAAGCCAACACAGAAAGCTGACAGCGTGGTCAGCGTAAACTGTAGCAGTTTAGCCATTGTTGTACAAGGGTAGGCCAATGGAAGACGGAGCTTCCAGTTACGGAAAGGACTGTCAGGACTCAGGAGACAATCAAGAAGTAATACCACTCTACCTACCCAGAACTAGTGCAGTGCAGACATGCGGATTAGAAAGAGAACGGGCAAAGTTTGGTATTGCCTGTACTGATGCTAACCTTCCTGGAGAACACAGGTTTAGATGTGAGAGAGAGAGAAGGCTAGATTGCCACAGCTGTTCAACCACACTCCCTAGTGATCCCAGTGGAAGGGGCTGAATAAAGCATCTGTTGGGTTCTCTTTTTGTACACTGTGTAAAAATTGACTTTGTATTATTCAAACTCTGATTTCAGCAACAGCAGAGATCTGAGTACAGGCCAGACTTTGTATTCTTATTCCTATGGCTGCATCATAGTTTTCAAACACTCCCTTTAATACCTTCTGATCGGTTTAGTAAAGATCTGAACATCCAATAAATAGATAAGGCAAGAGAGGACAGGCAGGACTTATGGAAGATATGCACTCTGGCAGGAATCTGAGGTGGGAGGATTCCCCGGCGAGACATGGACAAAGAAACAAGTGCTAGGTCTGAGAGACAGAAGAAAGGTACCAAGCCACGTGGCAAAATAAAGATTAATATAAAGGGATTAATTGAAGTTATAATTGCCAATTGAGAACAAGGCTAAAATAGGGCCAAACTTTCATAATAAAAGGTTTCCCTGTCATTATCGAGAGCTGGCAGTCAGAAAAAAGTCCTGTTATAATTTGCGCCCAACATGGGGCTTTCCTACTGACTTACAGTTTACCAGTGGCATAGCACATTCCATTTTCAGAAAAATAGGGAGCCAGGGTATGGGAAAGGGAAAATATTAACAAGACAATTTAGTACACAGGTGATAATTTAGTAACTAAGTGAGGATTTAGTGACTAGGTGACTCTATTACCAAGGCATGGAGGTGAAGAGGTGTGGGTGGGAGGTGTGTTCCATGTGTGCACATTTTCACATTTCTTATACAGGCTCTGTGATCAGTAGAGTTCAGAGGACAGCCTCGGCTGACAGGTCTCACCCTCACCTTATTTGCAATAAGCCCTTTTTGTTTTCCACTCGAAACCACAGAGTTGCTGGCAAGTGAATTTCCATGATTCTCATGCCTTTCCCTCTGTCTTCCTTTAGAGCACTGGGGATGCAGATGGGTGCTTGCAATGCTGAGCTTGCACATGGGTTCTGGGAATCTTAACTCAGATCCTCATATTTAAGGACTAAGTGTTTAACAATGAACCACTGTCTAGTACAGGCAAATCGTTTCATTGGATAATAGTAAAGTTGGCTTCACCTAGAAATAAGGTCATGACATCTATTACTGGTATTGTCTTTTTCCATACTTACTTCCTTTTACTGGGATTAGCATTTGCTTTGAATAATTCATTCTTGATTGTTAGATATCACTGCAAGTGAATAGAATGAACAAAACTGGCAAATCTCATTTGAACTATGTATTTCATACTTACATCTTATACATATTATGTGATACATAATTATACATATTACTTATACGTATTGTGTTAGGTGTAGAGAGAAGTAGTTAATAGCATGATTGCTTGTGGCTTTTTCAAACAATATGTTGTTTTATCTTCCTCCCTTCCTCTATCCTCATAACAAGAGACCCCTCTTTCCCCATTTCTCCCTCAAAATCCCTCCAAGAGAAATAGACTAGCTAACAGAAACCCTAGCACAAGGCATGAGGTGGTCACTTTCAAGTGGTTGGTCGGGATTGTTCAAAAAACTCCCAAAATTTTACAAGCTATTGCAATTGCCCATGGTTGACCCTGGAAGTGGAAAGTAAGCCTATTGCTGGAGATATACTTCAGATACAGACCGGAGGAACCAAGTTGGATTGGACCTGAAGGCCTCTGCCACACAGATTAGCTTTTATGTATGTGCCTTACAAGCTTTTGAAGAGGGCAAGGAAGAAAACAACAGTTCTATGCAGCTATGATGTCTACAAACCACAACAATGACCACCATGGCATGATAACTGGAAAGATTTAGTGCTGCACAAATAGCTTGTTGGTGATCTTCAGCTTTCTTCTTGGACTTGAGACCGGCTCAACAAGACAGAAATGGTCTTCTCCATGGAAGACTCTCCCAGTTGGTTATCTAACAGATCCTCAGCTAGTTGTGAGCTTTTATTTCCACATCCCCTTTTCAATCTGGGGATTTTGTCTGGCTGAAACACACGCAGATATTTTGCATGTGTCACATATGTGAGATCACATGTACAGTTGCCCTGAAGTAGCTGGAAAACAATGTTTCCTTGAGGTTATTTATTTGATAATCTCTGTCTCAGACAATCTTTCCACCCACTTCTCTGCAAGCCCTGAGCTTTACAGGAAAGATGTGGGATACGTGTGCTCTTTTTTAGGCTGAGCATTGCACAGTCTCTTACTACCCACTGCAAGGGGAAGCTGAGAGATACTCTTGATCCATGTATAAAGCCAAAAGTCCTTAAGAGTTGTTTTAATACTACATACATTTAACAGAATAACAATATGGGTTCTCCCCCTAGGTTCTAGGGAATATGTAGTCACAAGTTATCGGCCTCTTTAAAAATGCCAGGTATTGGTTTTAACGAATGTATGTAATTTGTTTTACATACAATGAGAAAGTGGTTGGTTATTCCCATTGCATTTTTGCTACTACTGGACTGGTTTGCATATCTTGTCATTGTTGTAGCTTATAGAGTTCTTGGCTGAGTGAGATTGAGGGTTGGGTTTTTCCCTCCAGCAATGTGCATAGCACCCCTGAAAACTAGACAATAGGAATGAAGCTTCCGAGTGAGTCCCAGCTTGGTTTCTAGATACGAAGACTTACCAACTTGCAGTAATGTGGGCATTGCATTCTATGAGCTGAGTCCTGGGCTGAATGAAAACCAGAGAGAAAGCTGAACAAAGAACTCGTTGCTTTCTGCTTATTGACAATGCAAGCAATGTGACCAGCTGTCTCGAGATCCTTCTGCTGCAACTTTTCCATAATGATGAGCTGTAACCTGAAGCTTTATGCTGAGATAAACCCTTTCTCCCTTAAGTAGCTACTGTCAGAGTGTTTCATCACAGCAAAGGAAAAAGGAACTAAAGCACATGCAATGCAGTTGCAATCAAAAATCATGTGCTTTGCTTGTTTGTGAACTATTTCAGCGTGCACACTCAGAAAGTACAATCTGTTTTTCTGCATGATCATGGAAGAGATCATTTTGATACTTACAATTGATGACATGCTAATTGCATAATAAATAAACAGACATTGGAAGCAGAAATTATTCCAGATCTCACAAAAATAGACTCTCAAGTTTTATGTAACACTAGTGAATGTGTTCAGTAAAGTAATAGAGTGAAAATATTGGCTGAGATTAAGTAATATGAAATATTTTTAAGTGTTTCCTTTCTAAAATACTTTTAAATTGTTTTATTTCATGCATATGAGTTATTTTTCCTGCATGTACGTATGTATACCATATGCATGCCCGGTGTCTGAGGAGATGAAGATAGGGGACCAGATTCCCTAAGACTGCAGTTACAGACAATTGTGAGACACCACGTAGCTGTAGAGAAATAAACTTGGCTTCTCTACAAGAGCAAGAAGGACTCTTCACTGAGCAAACTCTCCATCACCAACCTTTTATTTCATTAAGGCTTTAATTTCTGTTGTAAATTAAATGACTGCACAGATAACAAACCCTTAAGTGAACTGGGATGTTATGATTTGATTGTGAAATATCCCGCATCAGCTCACGTGATGGAACATTTAGTCCACAGCTGGTGGCAATGTTTGAGGAGGTCATAGAAGTTAAAGGATGTGAAGCCTCACAGAAGAAGTGGGTAACTGAGGTTGGGCCATGTGTCTTTATAACAGACCCCCATGTCCCGTTCATTCTGCTTCCTGACCAGCCAGCCTCCTACTTTTCCTGCATGCACAACCCAAAAACACCCCAACTGTCCTTAAAACTTCCCACATGGCTCTTTTGAAGCAATGCTCTCCTTGTGCTGTGATCCCTAGAAACCACTGACCTGTGTTTTAAAGCTTTAAAGGTCTATCTTCTTCTAGAATGGTATGTGCATGGAATAACCCAGCTTGTGTGTATGCTTCTGGAACTTATTCATATTCCTGCATACATTAGCCTTTTTGTGCATATGTAAACACTGTAGAATGTTAATTTAACAGTGTTTCTGTTAGAATAAAAACGGTTCTTCTTACAGTTCATAGTAACTAAACCAGTTACTTGTCTCAGGGCTGTGATTAAATATCTGATAACGGCAAACTGAGGAAGAAAAAGTGTGTATTAGCTTGCAATCCCAGGCTGTGGTCCACTGTGGCAGACATGTTGTCTTCTGTGAGGCAGCTGGTGGTACTGTGTCTATAGTCCATAAGCAGAGAGCGAGATGGATGCTCTGGCTCAACTAAACTTCTCCTTTTAACGCCTTCTTCTATCCCAGCAGATGACATAATGCCTCCAACTTTTATAGTAAGTCATAGCCCCTCGAAGGACCTAATCGAGATATTCTCTCACAGCATGACCAGGGTTTTTCCTACTCTAAATAATCCCTCAGAGGTGCCCCAGGGGGCCTGCCTCCTAAAAAAAAATTCCAGATCCTGTCAAATTGACAGAACCATGGCACTTCTGTTAGTTACAATTAATCAATTCTCTTAAGTCACTGATAAGAGAAATGAAAAGAGGAGCTACAAGTGAATCACAGTAATTAAGACATATAAATTTGCAAAAGCAATACCAACTAGAATAAATGGACAGTTTCTGAACAAATAAGAAAAAAAAAACAATATAGTTGAAAGGTAGAAAACTTGAAGAAAAACACTACACAAAATAAGATAACATCTGATCAACAATTTTGTTAAATGTGATCAATAAAATTAATAATGTGGAAACTCAGATCAACTGTGCAGGGACACACAGTTGAGCAGTTGAGCAGTAAACTGTTGACTTCTATGATCATTATGGAAATCCGGAACTTTCATTGTGTTAATGAAAGGGTGAAGTGGTACAACGGCTTTGAGGAAAATTTGATGTAATAGCATTTTCTATACCCTGATCATGTCACTTTCACTACATTTGGCTATCACATTTAAGAATTTTATTTTCTTTCTTTTTAAATGTATTTATTTATTTATTACAGTTTATTCACCTTGTATCCCAACTGTATTCCCCTCTCTGATCCCCTCCCAATCCCACCCTCCTTCCCATATTCCCTCCCATGCCCCTCCCCAAGTCCACTGATAGGGGAAGTCCTCCTCCCCTTTCCTTCTGACCCTAGCCCCTGCACAGATGTAGTCTATGGCAGCTCAGTCTACAAGTGGGTTCCCTAGTAATGGGAACAGAAACTGTTTCTGACATGCTGGCTCTCTGATCCCCTGTTGGGGAAACAGCTTTACCAGGCCACAAAGGAAAACAATGCAACATTTAAGAATTTTAAATATCATTTCTGTAACTCATTTATTTCAGTCATACTGAACCAAAATGAGTACTTAAATATATGGACATACATAAATTGAGAATTTTTACAGCAACTGTGTTCATCATGAAAAAATAAAAAACATCTCAAACATCCTTAAATAATAGAATAGGTACAAAAGTCACAGATTGTGTTATGTTTGTAAAAAATGAAAACTTTTAAAATTCATTTTCCTTAAGCGGCACGTGAGAATGAATCATTACTGAATGTGATATCACAGATTTAAGCACACATAATATTTTCAAGTATGAAAAAAAACTATATATATGATAAGCATAAGAAACTAAAAAACATGATATTTTGGCTGGGAGTTACATAGTTATAGCCATGTACAAAAGTTTCCCAGAGAGTTCTTTAAAAGTTTTGCTCTTAAATGAATGTAAGACATATCAACTAATGAACCCTATTGGAAGATGGAGTTAACCATATTATCTGGTTTAACAGTCCAGCAGTAAACATGATCATTTTTGTTAGAAGAAAACTTAACTATAGGTTTGGAATTCACTAGTCTATCCACTTAAACTTAATCAACAGTAATAGGGCCTTCTATTTTTACAATTAACAGCAGTTTTTAAGATAGCTCAAGTTTGAATATGAAGTTTTAGGAAGGACCAATTTCCTGAAAGACGGTATGAGACATAGGCCTGGTAGCTCACACCTATTAACCAGCAGCTAGAGGCAGAGGCAAGAACACTGCTAGGAGTTCAAGGCCCCTTGGGCTACATGGAGAGGTACTGTCTGAAATAAATATGTACTAAGGAAAATAAGGTAATAATTATGATCAAAATAATATCTAAAGATTTTTGTGAATAAGTAGCAGCATAATTATCCACTCTTTCTTTTGTACCAACAGGTGGAAATCTACAGCTTTTACTTAATAAAACCAAAAAAAATTCACTTTTATTTCAGAATTGGGCACAGTTAATAAAATGGTAATTAATTAAACTGTAGGAGAAACAAATGTTAAATACTTTTTTATTCCTGATACTATAAAAAACAAATATACTCTATATGAGAAGACAGTTTTGCTTTTTTAAAGGTTTTGCCTAAATTAGACTTATTTTAAAACCTGTTCTATGGGAGTCATTCTTTGAAAACGTAGTATAGAGTATTTCACACACTTGAAATGGCAGGAAGCAACAATGGGACAGACCTCCTGGACTTACTTCATAAACACAATGCTGCAGTTGAGTCAGGAATACAAACCCTACGCCAGAGTTCATAAAACATAGTTCCAGCCCAAGGAACTTGGAAATACAGCCACAACGTAAAACTTACATCAACATTTTTAAAAAGCTTACATTAACTTCTCTAAAGCATTTTACTCATAATAACTGAAGCTTGAGTGTCCCACATTTCAAAGCTGGTATAATCATTTCCTTGCAAAGTCTCCATTCCCCTTTAACTATTTATGTGTGTTTGTATATACAGGATGCGAAACGATACAAATGAAAGACATTTTTTAAAAAATGGTTTCACCATGTTTTCTAACCTCACGGCTCCTTGGGAAATTCCTGGCAGTGATTTCAGGCTTGAAAGGGCTTTCTGTGGCTTTCTGCGGGGGCCACAGAGGGTGACCTACATCTCAGGAGTTTAGAAACCTCTGGCACACTTATGCTCAGACACAAACCAGATCCTTCCCCATCTGCCTTCCTTCACAGTGACCACTCACTTTCTAGGTTAGATGCCCTCCGTAGACACCATAAACAGATCATGTGATAATGATTCCTCCTGGATGACAATACTAAAAGAAATCTATATTTTTTAGTTACACTTACTCTACAAGGTTGAAAATTAAAAATGCAAGCAATAACTCAACTAGAAAATGAGTTCAATATAAATTTTAGACATTTACTTAGGACACCTGGGATATATTTCCATGTAATGTTTTTTGAACTTATCTTTGTAACATTATATTAACTAAGTCTAAGGTTGAAGGATGCAAACAATGTATCTTTTAAACTGTATTTGACAGAACCCAAGATGCATTGTGGTAAGGGTCATAACAAATGAAAACTTTCAATGGCTTCTTCTATCAATTGTTATGATTATAATTTGCCTTTCTTTTAAAATGTGATTTTTATGGTGCAAATGTCAAGAAAAACTTACCCATGAAGCGCTTTCTTTGCCAAAAATAATAACTTAAAAAGCATTCTTTGAACTATAAATTGTTGAAATATGAGTTCTGAGGCCTTGCAGTTCATCAACTTGAGCGCTTTTTGTGATAATCAGCATGATGTGGTACAGTGGATCTATTCTATTTTGCTGAATTAGTGTCAACCATATCTTGGACCTTGGTCATTAAACACATAATAAAAGACATTGTTGGGACTAGGGAAAAGGCTTCGTGGGTACAGTGCTTACTACATAAGCATAATGGCCTGAGTTCAGTCCTTAGCACCCATATAAAAATGCTGAATGTCATTATGCATATTTTTAATCCTAATTCTTAGCAGGGAGAGACAGACAAAACCCTGAGGTTGCTAGTCAGCCTACCCTACTCTGTAAGGCCCAACCCAACAGGAAACTGTCTCCCAAGAAGTAAAAGAGATGAACACTCTTGAGAAAGGACTCCCAGGATTGACTTCTACCCTCCTTGTTCATATCTCCACATATTCACTTTCACACATAGAAAAAAATGATAAAGTAAAGATTATTGTCACTACTTTTTTCTAGGAAATATTTTTCATCTCACACAAACTGATGCAGTGACAAGATCCAGTACAATAAAATATGTATGGCAAGTTCCACACTGGATCTCAATTACAACCTATTCAACTTTTTGTTCCCAAGCATAACAGAGAATTTAGAAGCTAAACAGTTCATGGTGGTAAGGAAATGACTCACTGAGTAAAATGCTTGCTGCATGTAGAGCTGCTTCTGATCCCCAGAGCCTGCTTGAAGCCAGCCTTGGGGCACATCTGTAACTCTGGCTCTCCAGAGTTAAAAAACAAAACAAAAGGTGGAAACAGGAGAATGACCAGAAGCTTACAGACCAGCTACCCTGGAGTATGCAGAGACCCCATTTCAACTAAGGCGGAAGGAGAGGGCTGACAACTAAGATTGTCTCCCGACCTCCACAGATACAAGTGCATATAAACACACACTCACATCCTACAACCAAACTAAAAATAAAATAGCGTTTGTGGATTAAATTAAATAGAGTAATTGGGAATATTGGATCCTTGGAAGAAACATTTTTTTTATTTGATGGTGTAAAAGAAACAAAAACAAAGGTTCTATGAGATTCTCTTCTGCTCTCTGGTTGAAATCTAAGCACCAACTTCCTCTTTACACTCAAATTTGGGAAAGGATTATTTGTAATCTCACAGAGAGTATAATGTCTTGACATACCCCTCAGGATTTTGAAAGCACCATCTCTTTGTTGCCCTTTAGCTCATGATCAGACATAAACATGCTGGAGTCTTGGTATCAAAATGTTCCTGAAGTCCCATGTGTTAGAGGCTGGTCCCTGAAGTAGTGCCAGGGAAGTGGTGGGAGGGAGTTTTAAGTGGGGGATAAGTCCCTGATTGCTTGAGGAAACAATGTCCAAAATGATTGTTGGAATTCAGTCTCTTCTTTGACCAGATTAACTGTGTGTGAGAGAGAAGGAGAGTGTGTGTGCGTGTGTGTACTTATACTGTGATGTAGTAATGCCAGAGAACCAAGGAAAACAAAGTAAAATGAACCGACTGGACCGAAATGAGCTTTTCTCTGCATTAGATTCATCATCCCAAGCACTTGCCAACAGGACGGGAAACCACCTCAACACTGTCTCCCGTCCTCACACTATCCTGCTTCCGCTGTCGGTGACAGCTATGGCTACAGCATCAGTCAAAACCTCTACAGACAGCTTGCTGAATTAACGCTTTCCGTCTGCTGGTTCAAACACTAATATCTCATGAGCACATCAACTTTATCTTTCATGCTTCTCATCTCGACTGTCCTGAGACACCCAGCTCACCACTGTCCTCCAACAACAGCAGGAGTAATAACAAATCAGAAAACTAAGGGTTATTTCTTTTAACACATGGAAGCACTAGCAGAACAGATAGGACCTCAGACAGTGATCATCCTCCTGATTCACAGGATATGGAAAAACCCGTTCATTATTGCGAAGCAGTCATTCTCATACAAGATAAGTTGAAAACTAACTTCTAATGTCCTTTGTTTTCCTCATAATCACAACAAAAATCAACATCTAAAAGCCAAAAAGGAATTTTTTTTTATAGTCTGTAACATTTTTGTGGAGAATATTATTTTTTTAAATCTTTTATTTTTTTTTATTAATTACACTTTATTCATTTTGTATCCCCCCATGAGCCCCTCCCTCCTCCCCTGCCGATCCCACCCTCCCTCCCCTTTCTGCATGCATGCCACTCCCCAAGTCCACTGATAGGGGAGGTCCTCCTCTCCTTCTTTCTGATCTTAGTCTATCAGTTCTCATCAAAAGTGGCTGCATTGTCCTCTACTGTGGCCTGGTAAGGCTGCTCCCCCCTCAGGGGGAAGTGATCAACGAGCATGCCAATCAGATTATGTCAGAGGCAGTCCCTCTTCCCATTACTATGGAACCCACTTGGACACTGAACTGCCATGGGCTACACCTGTGCAGGGGTTCCAGGTCATCTCCACAAATAGTCCTTGGTTGGAGTATGAGTCTCTGGGAAGTTCCCTGTGTTCAAATTATCTTGTTCTGTTGCTCTGCTTGTGGAGTTCCCGTTCCCTTCAGCTCTTACTATTTCCCACTTCTTACATAAAATTCCATTCACTCTGCCCATCAGTTGGCCATCAGGCTCAGCATCTGCTTTGACAGTCTATACTGCAGAAGCTTTCAGAGGCCCTCTGGGCAGGTTTCAAGGTTGTTTCCTGTTTTCTTCTGGCTTTCAGAGGCCCTCTGTAGCGGGTTCCGAGGTTGTTTCCTATTTTCGTTTTCTTCTGATGTACATCCTCTTTGCCTTTCAGGATGGGGACTGAACATTTTAGTTAGGGTCCTCTCTTTTGCTTAGTTTGTTTAGATGTACAGCTTTTAGTGGGTTTATTCTATATTGTATGTTTATATGAGTGAGTATATACCGTGAGTGTCTTTTTGCTTCTGGGTCAACTCACTCAGGATGATCCTTTCCAGGTCCCACCATTTACCTGCAAATTTCATGATTTCCTTATTTTTCATTGCTGAGTAATACTCCATTGTATAGATGTACCACAGTTTCTGCATCCATTCTTCAGTTGAGGGGCATCTGGGTTGTTTCCAGCTTCTGGCTATTACAAATAAAGCTGCTACAAACATGGTTGAACAAATGTCCTTGTTGTGTACTTGCGCCTCTTTTGGGTATATGCCTAGGAGTGGTATGGCTGGATCTTGAGGAAGCGCTATTCCTAGTTGTCTGAGAAAGCGCCAGATTGATTTCCAGAGTGGTTGTACCAGTTTACATTCCCACCAGCAGTGGAGAAGGGTTCCCCTTTCTCCACAACCTCTCCAGCATGTGTTGTCCCTTGAGATATTCATCTTGGCCATTCTGATGGGTGTAAGGTGAAATCTCAGGGTTGTTTTGATTTGCATTTCCCTAATGGCTAATGAGGTTGAGCATTTCTTTAAGTGCTTCTCTGCCATTCGATATTCCTCTGCAGAGAATTCTCTCTTTAGCTCTGTTCCCCATTTTTTAAGTGGATTACTTGGTTTGTTGCTTTTCAGCTTGTTTAGTTCTTTATATATATTGGATATGAGTCCTCTGTCAGATAGAGGGTTGGTGATGATTCTTTCCCAATCTGTAGGCAGTCGCTTTGTTTTGATGACGGTGTCCTTTGCTTTACAGAAGCTTTTCAATTTCATGAGGTCCCATTTATTGATTGTTGCTCTTAGAGCCTGTGCTGTTGGTGTTCTGTTCAAGAAGTTTTCTCCTGTACCAATGAGTTCTAGGGTATTCCCCACTTTTTTTTCTAGCCGATTTAATGTGTCTGGTTTTATGTTGAGGTCTTTGATCCACTTGGACTTCAGTTTTGTGCAGGGTGATATGTATGGATCTATTTGCATTTTTCTACATGTAGACATCCAGTTGGACCAGCACCATTTGTTAAAGATGCTATCTTTTTTCCATTGTATGGTTTTGGCATCTTTGTCAAAAATCAGATGTCCGTAAGTGTGTGGGTTTATTTCTGGGTCTTCTGTTCGATTCCATTGATCCACCATTCTGCTTCTATGCCAGTACCATGCAGTTTTTATAACTGTTGCTCTATAGTACAGCTTGAGATCAGGGATGGAGATACCTCCAGAAGATCTTTTATTGTAGAGGATTGTTTTAGCAATTCTCGGTTTCTTGTTATTCCATACAAAGTTGAGAATTTTTCTTTCCAGGTCTGTAAAGAATTGTGTTGGCAATTTGATGGGAATTGCATTAAATCTGTAGATTGCTTTTGGTAAGATGGCCATTTTTACTATGTTAATCCTGCCAAGCCATGAGCATGGGAGATCTTTCCATCTTCTCATATCTTCCTCTAATTCTTTCTTCAGAGACTTGAAATTTTTTTCATACAAGTCTTTGTCTTGCTTGGTTAGGGTTACGCCAAGGTACTTTATGTCATTTGTGGCTATTGTGAATGGTGTTGTTTCTCTAATTTCTTTCTCAGCCCTTTTGTCTTTTGTATACAGGAGTGCTACTGATTTTTTTGAGTTAATTTTATATCCGGCCACTTTGCTGAAGGTGTTTATCAGTTGTAGGAGTTCCCTGGTAGAGTTTTTCCGGTCACTCATCTATACTATCATATCATCTGCAAATAGTGATAATTTGACTTCTTCTTTTCCCATCTGTATCCCCTTGATCTCCTTCGACTGTCTTATTGCTCTAGCAAGGACTTCCAGCACTATGTTGAAGAGATATGGAGACAGTGGGCAGCCTTGTCTTGTCCCTGATTTCAGAGGGATTGCTTTAAGTTTCTCTCCGTTCAGTTTGATGTTGGCTATAGGCTTGCTGTATATCGCCTTTACTATGTTTAGATATGTGCCTTGTATCCCTGATCTCTCCAGTACTTTAAACATGAATGGATGTTGTATTTTGTCAAATGCTTTTTCAGCATCTAGGGAGATTATCATGTGGTTTTTTTCTTTCAGTTTGTTAATATGGTGGATCACATTGATGGATTTCCGTATATTGAACCACCCCTGCATACCTGGGATGAAGCCTACTTGGTCATAGTGGATAATATCTTTGATGTGTTCTTGGATCCGGTTTGCAAGTATTTTGTTAAGTATTTTTGCATCAATGTTCATAAGGGAGATTGGCCTGAAATTCTCTTTCTTTGTTGAGTCTTTGTGAGGTTTAGGTACCAAGGTGATTGTGGCTTCATAGAATGAATTTGGTAATGTTCCTTCTGTTTCTATTTTGTGGAATAGTTTGAAGAGAATTGGAGTTAGCTCTTCTTTGAAGGTCTGGTAGAATTCTGCGCTGAAGCCATCTGGTCCTGGGCTTTTTTTGGATGGGAGACTTTTGATGACTGCTTCTATTTCTTTGGGGGATATAGGACTATTTAGTTGATTTACCTGGTCCTGATTCAGCTTTGGTGAGTCAAATCGATCAAGAAAATTGTCCATTTCATTTAGATTTTCAAATTTTGTGGCATATAGACTTTTGAAGTAAGTCCTAATGATTGTTTGGATTTCCTCAGTGTCTGTAGTTATGTCCCCCCTTTCATTTCTGATTTTGTTGATTTGGGTGGTGTCTCTCTGCCTTTTAGTTAGCTTGGCTAAGGGTTTGTCTATCTTGTTGATTTTCTCAAAGAACCAGCTCTTGGTTTCATTGATTCTTTGAATTGTTTTATTTGTTTCTAATTGATTGATTTCAGCCCTGAGTTTGATTATTTCCAGCCGTCTACTCCTTTTTGGTGTGTCTGCTTCTTCCTTTTCTAGGGTTTTTAAGTGGGCCATTAAGTTGCTTGAATGAGCTGCCTCGAATTTCTTCTTGAAGGCACTTAGTGCTATGAACTTTCCTCTTAGCACTGCTTTCATTGTGTCCCACAAGTTAGGGTATGTTGTGTCTTCATTTTCATTGAGTTCTAGAAAGGCTTTAATTTCTTTCTTTATTTCTTCCCTGACCCAGCTGTCATTTAGTAACAAGTTATTCAGTTTCCATGAGTGTGTAGGCTTTTTGTTATTTCTGTTGTTGTTGAAGTCCAGCTTTATTCCATGGTGATCAGACAGGATACAAGGGATTATTTCAGTCTTCTTGTATCTGTTGAGGCTTGCTTTGTGACCAACTATATGGTCTATTTTGGAGAAGGTTCCATGAGGTGCTGAGAAGAAGGTAAATTCTTTTGTGTTTGGGTGTAAAGTTCTGTAGATGTCTGTGAGGTCCATTTGATTCATGACCTCTGTCAGAGATATTGTTTCTTTGTTTAATTTCTGTTTTGTTGACCTGTCCTTTGTTGAGAGTGGGGTGTTGAAGTCTCCCACTATTAATGTGTGGGGATCTATATGTGGTTTAAATTTTATCAATGTTTCTTTTACAAATGTGGGTGCTCTTGTATTTGGGGCATAGATGTTCAGGATTGTGATGTCTTCCTGGTGGAATTTTCCCTTGATGAGTATGAAGTGTCCTTCCTCATCTCTTTTTATTAATTTTGGTTGAAAGTCTATTTTATCAGATATTAGAATGGCTACTCCTGCTTGTTTCTTGGGTCCATTTGCTTGGAAAGTCATCTTCCAACCTTTTACCCTCAGGTAATGTCTATCTTTGTGTCTTAGGTGTGTTTCTTGTATGCAACAGATTGCTGGGTTTTGTTTACATATCCATTCTGTTAATCTGTGTCTTTTTACTGGAGAGTTGAGTCCATTGATGTTGAGAGAGATTAATGACCAGTGGCTGTTAGATCCTTTGATTTTGATGTTGGCTGTGTTCATAAGTTTGTGTCCTTGGTTGCTTTTTGTTTTGCTGTAGTAAGGTTAATTATTTCCTGTGTTTTCTTGACAGAAGCTAATTTTCTTGGGTTGTATTTTCCCTTCCAGTGTCTTCTGTAATGCTGGATTTGTGTGTAGGTATTGTTGAAATTTGCTTTTGTCATTGAATATCTTGTTTTCTCCGTCTATGAGGACTGAGAGTTTTGCAGGGTATAGTAGCCTGGGTTGACATCTGTGTTCTCTTAGGGTCTGCATGATATCTGTCCAGGCCCTTCTGGCTTTCATAGTTTCTGTTGAAAAGTCAGGTGTGATTCTAATGGGTTTGCCATTATATGTTACTTGGCCTTTTTCCCTTGCAGCTTTTAGTATTTTTTCTTTGTTCTGTATACTTCCTGTTTTGATTATTATGTGGCGGGAGGATTTTCTTTTCTGGTCAAATTTGTTGGGTGTTCTGTTGGCCTCATGTATTCTTATTGGCTTCTCCTTTAACTTGGGGAAATTTTCTTCAATGATTTTGTTGAAAATATTTTCTGGGCCTTGGAGAAGGGAGTCTTCTTTTTCCTCTATTCCTATTATTCTTAGGTTTTGTCTTTTCATATTGTCTTGGATTTCTTGGACGGTCTGTGTCAGGAATTTTTTGGATTTAACATTTTCTTTGACAGATACATCGATTTCTTCCATTGTATCTTCTACACCTGAGATTCTTTCTTCCATTTCTTGTATTCTGTTGGTTATGCTTACCTCTGTAGTTCCTGTTTTCGTCCCTAAATTCTTCCTCTCCATTATTTCCTCCATTTGTGTTTTCTTTAATTTTTCTAGTTCTATTTTCAGGTCTTGAGTTGTTTTGTTTACTTCCTTCACCTGTCTGGTTGTATTTTCCTCTTTTTCTTTTAGTTCCTTCAACTCTGTCTCTTTGATTTCTTTCAGTGACTTAATTATTTCTTCTCTGAAGGCCACAAGCTGTTTGGCTGCATCTTCCCGTATTTCTTCACGGATGGCCCTAATTTGCTTGTCTTTATCTTCCTCCATTTCTTTACAGATAGCCATGATCTGTTTGGTTTTATCTTTCTCTAATTCTTTACGTATTTTATCTGTTTCCTCTATTATTCTCTTCATCAACATAGATGTAAGGTCATCTTCTTGATTTTCTATTATGCTGCATTGTTCAGGGCTGTTCCCCCCTGGATGGCTGGGTTCTGGAGATGCCATATTGCTCTGTCTTTTGTTGGTTGAGCCTTTACGCTGACCTCTACCCATTGGGCTGATTTAGGTTTTGGCTGTTAGTTTCTGTGCTTCCTGGAGTCCTGAGGTAGGGAGTATCCCCTTGGCCGGAAGATGATTTTTCCTGAAGGAGTCCTCTGCTTTTTGGTTATGGTCACTGTATGGCCAGTTTAATTGGAATTTTGTTATAAAAACCAAGAGACTTGAGAAATTTTCAGAGCCTGGATGAGAACAGTGGTAGATAACTTAATAAGAAATGAGTTTTCTCTGTGTTTACAATGTTTCCCAGTAGAACTGATTTACTTGATTAAGTGCAGGCAATAAGGATAAAGAAGGGAGGAACATATATAAATTCAAAATCCCTTATCCCTAATTGTAAAACTCAAAATGTCCTGATAATCATATATTCTTTTAATTTTTTTTGGCTATAAACTAGTACTATATTGTATGTTTATTTAAACTAGGGTAAATATACTACAGTTTGCTACACACATCTGTTGAGTTGTATTATGGATGCTACATTGGACTGTGTTAAAGATATTAAATACATTTTCAAAATTTGAATACAGAATTATATTTGCTTTAAGGCCTACTCATAAGTAATTGTAGATTGAGTAAAAAAAAAATCTATTCAATGCAACATTTGGATCAAAAAAAAAAAAAAAAACAGAAAAACCTTAGTTTTTCTTGTTTCAAATCCTCAGAAAGTATGCTACACATATGATGAAAATTGAAAAGTAACAGCACAGGGAACGAGTCCACATTGCATGGAGACCCAAATAAACAAAGGTCAGTCCTTCCTGACCCCCACCCCTCAGATCACAGAAAATCCATACAGCTGCTGGCCTGGGCTATTGGCACTCTGCTTGCAAGCTTCCGCTCATTTAGGTTACTGCAAAACCTGGCAGATTTTACCACCACCTCCTATGAGCACCTGGCCCCCCCTTTGGAACTCACTGACTCCTAGCAGGTGACCCCACAAGCGGCTTACACAAGGCTGAGACCCAAGCCACTCCCTGCCTTTGGGACTTCTCAGAGCCCCACCAGCTGCCTATGAACCTCAATTTATCTTATCCAGCCTTAAAAGTCTGGAGCAGTCAGTAAGCCCAGGGAAAACTTGTTTCGTGCTCCTTGACCAAATCGCTAAAGGCACAAAATCATAGGTGACAAGCAGAAGACCTGATCTGGAGTCTGTATCCTCAAGATACAGATACAAGATAGAAAAACCCTACCAAGCAGCGTTTCAAAACAGATACTAAGACTCATAACCAAACCTTCGGCAGAAAGGGAGTTAGTATGACGGGGAAAGGATAGTAGGAGCCCCACAAGGAGTAAATATATCTGGGCACAGGGGATTTTTCTGAAACTGTTTCTCAAACCAAGGACTATGTAGGGATGTAACCTAGAACCTTAACTCGGACGAAGCTCGTGTTAGCTCAATAACCAATTGGTTTCCCATAGTAAGGGGAACAGGGACTATCTCTGACAGGAACTCAATGGCAGGCTCTTTGAACTCCCCACCTCCCAAGGGAGGAGCAGTCCTGCTAGGCCACAGAGGAGGACTTTGCAGCCAGCCCTGAAGATACCTGATAAAACAGGGCCAGACAAAAGGGGAGGAGGTCCTCCCCAATCAATGGACTTGGAAAGGGGCAAGGAGAAGCTGAGGGAGGGAGGGTGGGATTGGGAGGGAATAAGGGAGTAGGACACAGCTGGGATACAGAGTTAATAAAATGTAACTAATAATAATAAACAATGAAAAAAAAACAGATAGAAAAAATTGAGATACCAATCATGCCCGAAGCTATCCCCATCCTGAACATATAAAAAGAAATGAATGAATGAAAAAAAGAAAACAAGAAGAAAAAAGCAACAAACTTAGCCCACATGCACAAACCCAACACATAAATTAAAACAGGAAAAATAAAAATTATATATCTTATACAAACAACAAGATAAAAGCAAATTTTATACTAATGGTCCACATTGAAAATTACCAGAAAGAACTCCCAGACAAAATTCAAAAGTATTATTTTAACTAACGATCAAACAACTCAAAGAAGACAAAGACAAAGAGGTGGATGGAATGAGGAAGTCAGTTGAACAAACATGGTATATACTCACTTATATAGACCTATAAGATATGACAAACATAATGAAATCTATACACCTAAAAAAGATAATCAAGAGAGCAGACATGGGGTAAGATGATCAATCCTCATTTAGAAAGACAGATGGGATGTGCATTGAACGTATGACAGGAGTCTACTGAGCGCATTTGAAAGACTCTAACTAGCAGTGTTTTCAAAGCAGATACAAAGACTCATGACCAAACCTTCGGCAGAGTACAGGGAATCATATGAAAGAAGGGGAGTTAGTATGATGGGGAAAGGATAGGAGCTCCACAAGGACCAAATATATCTGGGCACAGGGTCTTTTCAGAGACTGACATTCAACCAAGGACCATGTATGGATATAACCTAGAACCTCTGCTCAGATGTAGCCTGTGGTAGCTCAGTAACCAATTGGTTTCCCATAGTGAGGGGAACAAGGACTATTTCTAACAGGAACTCAATAACTGGCTCTTTGACCTCCCCACCCCCTAAGGGAGGAGCAGTCCTGTTAGACCACAGAGGAGGGCTTTGCAGCCAGTCCTGAAGATACCTGATAAAACAGGATCGGATGAATGGGGAGGAGGTCCCCCTCCAGTGGACTTGGAAAGGGGCACGATGGAGATGAGGGAGGGAGGGAGGGTGGGATTGGGAGGGAATGAGGGAGCTGGACACAGCTGGGATACAGATTTAATAAAATGTAACTGAGAAGTGGGAAATAGTAAGAGCTGGAGAGGACAGGAACTCCACAAGGAGAGCAACAGAACAAGAAAATTTGAACACAGGGAACTTCCCAGAGACTCATACTCCAACCAAGGACTATCCATGGAGATAACCTAGAACCCTGACAATGCAGCCACTTCTGATGAGAACAGATAGACTAAGATCAGAAAGAAGGAGAGGAGGACCTCCCCTATCAGTGGACTTGGGGAGGGGCATGCATGCAGAAAGGGAGGGAGGGTGGGACAGGGAGGGGAGGAGGGAGGGGCTTATGGGGGGATACAAAATGAATAAGGTGTAATTAATAAAAGTTAAATAAAAAATTAAAAAAAAGAAAAAATTAAATAAAAATAAAAATTAAAAAAAAGAAAATGCATGGGTTTTCTTTTTTTTACTCAATAGCCTCCTACAACTTCTCTAGAGAGCACAGAAGAGTTATGCCTATGCCGTAACGCTAACATTCAGCAGGTACATTTAAATTATTCCACTATCTGCTGCCTCATCGGCAAATTTAGTTTTAATGACTTTAGCATTTCAAACTGTCTCCCAAGCACTACAGGCAACTAAGGAATGCTTAGAGCAGGAGGAAGAGTCTTTCTCAGTGAAGAACACACCACTTGGTTACCCAACACTAAATGGCCAATCCTGAAAACGCATATAACTACAAGTCATGTCATATAGACGAAAAAGTTTGTGTTTATATATTTATACAAATACATTCATGGGTGGGTGTGTTTTTGTGTGTGTTTATTATGTAAGCAACAACAATTAATTTACAGAAAAAAGAAGCCACAAATTGGAAAGAATAAAGGAGGGTTATTTGTGAGGGGGTGGGGGTTGAAGGGAAAACTAGGAAAAGGGAAGTGATGTAATCATTATTAAATCTCAAAAAGTAAAAGGAGTATTTTTAAATCATTAGTTATTAATTTGTAATACACACTTAATATTTAATTTTCTAAAAGTGGGTCTCTAAGCTCTTGCTTAGAGAATATTAGTGAATATTTTTTCCAGACCCAAGGAAAAAGGACCATAAATGTCATTGTATTTAAACATCTCAATATTGTACAATGCACTGTTAAATAAGGATTGTTTCTTTAAAACCCATAAATTTTGCCACTTTATTTTCTTAATAGTGTGATGCTTTGTTTTAGATGTCAAGAATCTAAAATCAAGAACTACCTAGGACTACAATCTCAGTGAGGAATTTTGGACTGAGTTAGCCTTTTGACAAGCTTATAACAGATTTTCGCTTTTTTAATGTTTTGTTTTACATTATTACTTTTTATCTATGCATATGTGTGTATCTTTCATGCACACACACTCTGTGTGTCTATGTCTGAGTGTTTCTTTGTGTGTGAGTGTTGTACACAATACGTGTGGGTGCCTTTGGAGGCTAGAAGAGGGGGTTGTGGCCTCTGAAGCTAACGTCACAGGCCACTTTATGTGACAGTCAACATGGATGTCAGGAAACTAAACTCAAGCCTCCTAGCCTAACAGGAAGTTAACCTTAATCCTATTAGCCATTGAGCCATCTCTGTTGCCACAATGAAATTTTCTTAATTAGGTTAGTTGAGGTAGGAAGGCCTACCCAGAATGTGAGTGGCACCATTTTCTGGGCTGGGACCTGAGCTGTATAATGGTAGCTTACAATAGATGCTAACCTTTTGACAGTCCCAAACCTAATTCGAAAACATTTCTCAGATCAGGCTTTCATTTCTAGCCCTTCCACCATGCCCTTCCCTTCACCATTTTCCCCCCTCATTTCTAATCTATGTCAATAGCTTATTGCAAGTTGCTAAAATAACTTAAGGTCTCATAACCGTGGAACTTGAAGGGCCAGGGAAAGCCAGGTGTCCTCCTCTCATATTACAAAAGTTCATATGCTCCTCTTTCTAGTGAGAAAGAGTCAGACAATCATTGTTCTCCAAATTCATCTTCCCTTAAAAACCGTTATTCAAAATTGTTACCATGGGGAATATATTTGTCCTTCAGAAGCTGGATTTTTCATATCCGTAGAGCAATTGTTACAACAGTATTAGAATAGTAAACGGATCCCCTGTCCTCCTTTGCTCTGCTTGGTTTTTCACACATAAAATGGGAAAGCACCTTTAAGACCCAAGTCCAAGTGATTTACAACATGAGACTCTCTAGAATTTACATTGGATTTCAGATCAAGTCTTGGCAAGCTTAATCTTAGCCATTCATACTTTTCACTCAGCTCCAAGTTCACAACTATGCTCAGGACAGAAAGGCTAGTAGACACTGGAAACCCAGATAAGTACAGAAATATATCACAACAAACTATGCTCTGGTCATATATGAGTCATTGGAGATTCCTAGTTGATCATCAGCTTACAGAATTAGAATCTGAGCTAAAACATTTCATGTTTTAAAGATAGAGAAGTGTGCTATTGATTCTTTCAAAAAAAAGCTGGAAATTTTCCTTGGTAAATTCTTTTGGTTTGTGCTGCTCTAAAAGGAAGCAATTATAAGGGGCTGGATAAATGGCTCAGTGATTCAGAGCATTGGCTTCTCTTCCTGAGAACCAAAAGTTTGGGTCCCGGCACCCACAGGGCAACTCACAACTGTCTTTAAAATCCAGTCCAGGATATCCAGCCACCTCTTCTGGCCTCCACAGTCAACAGGCATGCACATGGCTCACAGAAATACATGCAAACAAAACACCAATACATGCATAAAATAATTTTAAAACATAGTTTTTAGTAAACCATTATAAACTTAACAGGAATGCCAGTTCAATAAGAAAAGCTGTTTTCTTTCTGTGGGCTTTATAAACAAGGTATATCATTATGAGTTACTTGTTATCCAAACACCTTCTCAGATTCTAAAGTTTTCTTTCCCATTCACCTCTATTGTTTTCTTTAAACCAGGAAAATTCTCGAACAAAACAAGAGTCATTTAGATATAAGACAGATTGGCCCAGGAGCTGAGACGGCAAAAACAGCTCATCATAGAGTTTGCTTTTCATCACTGCTCCCTCTAAGTGCCTCCTTATCTGTCTTTGTGAAGAAAGATAAGCAGTGCTCTGGACCCATGGATGAGGTAACGTTGCTGGTTATGAACAATAAGCTAGAGACTCTGGCAGGTTTGCTGAGCAATCCATCAGTAAATCCAGACAGACTTCCCCAGGCTTACTTTGATAAGCATGGAAACTCATTTGGTACAGTGGAACAAGGTGAAGCTGGGCTCCCCTGGAACACTGTGTTGTGACCTTCTGACCTTGAACATAGGCAGAATGAGAAACAGAAGTAATGCTCTTGGCTCTTTCCCAGTAATAACCTATTTAAGAGTATGCTTAATTTGGGATTTTTTTTTTTGCTATATTTATTTATTTGGCAATGCTCTGGATTCCATAAAAGCAGAAGCCAGTCCATCTGCCAGGACACGTTTGATGGATCGTCTGCAGTACAGCATTCTACACATCAGCATTTTTGGTCAGGTTCGGAAGAAGATTAAAAAAATTCTAGATTTAGAAGTCATTGTTGCAATTATTTAAAGAGCAGATCCAGTATCTCAAGATATAAATAGTAAAGATATTGAGGCCAGAAGGCCAGGCTGTCCAAGTGAAGCCCCTTCAGTGAGGAGCAGCAGCTTATTACGGGAAGGAACAGATCACTTAGAAATGGGTCAAAGTGAAATCAGAGTGATTCAAGTAACTGTTTGTACTTTATCAGAAAGAGGTTTCCCTATGGGGTGAGGATGCAGCTCAGTAGTTAAAACACATGGTTAGAAGGGTTCTCCTTTTCTTTCTATCAGTCAAACTCCATGTTAAAACTATTGCAAGTTAGGAGAACCTTCACCCTTGCACAGGCTGCTGCTAGTGAAATCTTTGGTTTTCCTTATATGGCATCACCATAGAATCATCAACTAGGAAGCAGTGATGCACAACTCATGGTATTTTGGCAGAGTATAAATTTTCATGGGTCATCCAACCACTTCTCCTTCCTGAATCTGTACTTATTTGGACCATGTAGAAGACTTTTATCAAAAGTGTTGTATTTCTTTTTTAAACTTTGTCATGTTTTTGATCCTATGTTTACACACAGCTCTGTATTCTGGGATTACTACAAATAGTCAAAAACCCAGACTCTTACATACAATCTCATACAAACACAGAGAGTGAGAGAGAGAGTCATTCATGCACATGTGCACTGCACTCAGACACACACAAAAACGATCAATTAAAGCATAATGGAGAAGAAACATACATAAAACTTTTGCAATAGGGTTTAACTTCATGGCTCTGGCTATCTTAGAACTTGGGTAGATCAGAGAAAATTTATTGTAATGTCTACCATAGAATCTCATGAAAACAACCATAAGAAAAATATCAAAACTACATACAATACACAAAGAATAACAACTTATTACATCAAAATACAAAACTTCAGTCAATGAATCTTAAAGTTTGAAGGCAGATGACAAAATAGGAGATATTTAAATTTTCTCAAAATAGTAGATAAATAAATAAATAAATAAATAGCACATAATTCTATGAAAAAAACAAAGAAATAAAAATGTTCCTAGGGTAAAAAAAATATAAAAGCTAGAAATCATGCAAATGCAGATAAGGAAAGGTATCAAATAAATAAAAAGGTAGCCAAAACCATTAATCATTACCCATGAGCTAAATGTAATTAAAAGAGGACACCACTTAGCATCTGCTATATTCAATGGAAAGCTATATGATGTTGTGTGCTGGGGAAAACTTAAGTGTATGGGACTCTTCTTACTTTTGGTGAGAAAATTCTTGTCAATGTCAAATATCTCCTGTATGAAGTTGAACAAAAGGCCGATATTACTTTAACATCAGAAATTTTTCTATGAGACACATCAGAAGTCCTCTTTTTCATGACCTCAGGGAAACATATGTAATGTTCAGGACAAGTGAGAAATTGGAGGCACTGAGCAAGTCCACCACCCAGAGAATGGCCAGGTGACTGCAGCATGCAATGCCACTCTGTAATTACAAAGAGCCAATTCCTTCTCAAACACCATGGCTGAATGTTACTTTTGTAATCAAGCAAAGATGGCATTTACTAAGAAACAGTATTTAATACAGATTCAAGTATAAGCATCGAGAAGCAGATCCACGTAACCGAGAGGCAGCATCAGGTATCCTAGAATGGGCGAGGACTTGTCACGAGAAAGGGAGTGTAACCAATTAGTTGACTCATGAAACAGGCTGTATGTATTTTGCTGTGAGCATGTGTGCATGTATGTGTGTCTCTCTGTGTGTCTTCATGTGTACACACCTGCTCTTGTGTATAGACAAGTGCACATATGTGTGAATCTATGTAGCAGTCAGGTCAGAGGACTTCAGGCACTTTCTATTTTTTTTCTTTCTTTCTTTCATTATTTATTTATTTATTTATTTTAGACATTTTTTTTTTACTAGCCTGTAACTCAACAAGTAAGCTAGACAGACTAGCATGTCAGTACTGAGTTACAAGCCTCAAGCATGTTCAAACACATCCTGTGTCTACCGGAAGTTAAATGGTCTCCCTGCTTGCAAGGCAAGTAATTTAACGACTGAGCCATCTTCTCAATCAAAATTATAATTTCAATGAAAAACTGTGAAAAAAGTAGAGGTTGCTTTGAATAGAAAACATCTCATAATTCAAAAGCACACGCACATGAAGTCTGTTTGTTTTTCAGAAAGAGACAAAAAGTTCAGATGGTACACATTTTGAAAACTATCTATGGGAACTAGATACAGGATTAATGGAAAAGATCACAGTGAATAAATAGATAAATGGATTAATTTTAAAAATAGAGAAAGGTAACATTGGAGGAAAATCACACATTCTGGAAAGATATATAGAAAACATATTTTCCCTTTGGATGACCCACTTTAGTTTTATGTTTCCAGATGATGAGAGTCCCCAAGACTCCAGTGTAGCATTTACATAAATCGGAGCCTCTTTGGCCACTTGTCATTTAGAACACAGCCACTCACTTATCATTGTGTGTATCTCTTCTGCATGAACTCAGATATCAGCAAGAGCAAGAAGACAATGGGACAGTATTGGTGGAGAAGAAACTTACTTGTTTTATAAACACAGAAACATCTTGGTATATTGCCTAGTGTGAGAGAGTGTTATACAAGCTGAAAACAAGCCTGACTTCAATCTCCAGATCTATGAAAAAAGGCCAGGTGCAGTGGCATAAACTTTTAATACCACAGAGGTGAAAACAGGAGTATTTCTAGTTCTCACTGGCCACGTAACCTACCCTAGTAGACAAACTCAAAGCCATTAAGAGACTCTGTCTCGAAAATAAGGTATACAATGTTCCTGAGGAATAGCACACAAGGTTTTTCCTTTGTCCTTCACACACACACAGGTACACTCCACATAAATGCATACACACAGATACACAGATAAAAGAAAACCTCACAGAAATACACAGAACATACTATCATCTGGAATGTTCTATTTTAATATTTTTCCATGATTATTAAGATGTAGATACCATGAAGCTCTCCTTCTTTATGGCTTCACTCACTGGTTGGCCTATAAAGTAATGGCTTTATATGGATGGTAGAAAGTAGGAGATGGGCCTACTTAGAAGAATTGGGTCACCAAGGTCTATGACCTAGAATGATATATCTTGTCCCCAGTGTTCCAACACACAAACTCTCTCTGCCTCTTAGCCACCAGCATTAGAAATCTCTCCTATGAATAATTATAATTTTTAAACAACACTTCAATGGAGGAAAGACTCCATCAATGACAGAGGTCCCTTAATTATTAACCGAGTTGAAAATCCCCATCACCAAAAAACATCTTACCCTGCATCTTATTGCTTTTCACTGCTCACCCAACATACAAAATTCCAGTGCATGCAAGTCTGTGTAGTACGCAACACCTGATAATGAAAACAACAAATTATTGTTACTGGTTGTTTACTACAATAAACTTTTCCTTCTCATCTTAAAGGTATATTCTTACTTGATGGTGGGAAAAACAATGCTTTGAAACACCTTGATTTGATTAAAACAATAGCAGCTTTCCTGCATCTGCACACTACAGCCCTTGATTTCACTGATGGCCCTCATTCAGGAAGTGACCTATGGCCTCTAGGTTTGCCTGTGTGCACCATGTAATGTTCTCATAATGTGTGTAAACGGCTTAATCACAATAGGACACACATGACTGCAGTTAATTTTGCAGATATTAGATATATCCTAAGACATATGTTGAGATAGCCAAAATTGTACCATATCTACTTCTTTCTCTATACAGAAGTTAGTTTTTAAATGAAATTTAAAGCTAATTGCTTTGGTTTAAATGTAACTTTCCCCACTAGTACTTGTGTTAGAGTGTTTGGTTCAGAAATGACAGGGCAGTTTTGAAAGGTCATAGAATCTTTGAGGGTTCCTTCTGACTGGAGGAAGTGGTTTCACGCTTGCAACAGCCTTACCCTGCCCAGCAAATACTATAACATGGCATATATCCATTACCTCTGACTCCTGCCTTTGGCTCCTTCATAGTGATGATCATTGGGTCTTAGAGGAAGAAGTATGATACAACTCACTTATTTAAACCTAGCACTTCACAATCACTCAGTCTCTTCACAATGAGCAGTTGTGGATCTTTGTATCAATGTCCTTCAGCTGCATAATTGTTTCTGATAAGGATTTAGATATTCAATAATCTATGGGTATAATGATAAGAACTTAGGGGTGATTTGACAGTGGGACACCAAAGTGGATTGACTTGAATAGGAGCAAAGAGGACTTTCCAAGAGGGAGGCACATACCATATATGAGGAGCAGAAGATCACAGATTGTAGACCAAGAGAGTGACCTCGTTACTGCCTCCAAAACACCAACCACTGGTGGAAGACTTTAAAGAGGAAATGAATAAATCACTTAAAGAAATGCAGGAAAATACAAACATGTAAATGAAATGAATAAAACATGACCTAAAAAAGAAATAGGTTCAAGACCAAAACAACAACAACCAAAAAAATTGAATCAATAAAGAAAAGAACAACTGAGGAAATCCTGGAGATGGAAAACTTAGTGAATACAAGAGGAACCACAGAGATAAGCATCACCAACAGAATACAAGAGATGGAGCAAAGGATCAGGTGTAGAAGATACAATTGAAGAAATTGATACATTTTTCAAAGAATATATTAAATCTAAAATATTCCTGATACAAAACATCCAAGAAATCAATGATAACATGAAAAGAGAAAACCTAAGATAATTTAAAAAAGAAGAAGGAGAAGATTCCTGGTTCCAAGGACCAGAAAATAATTTCAAGAAAATCATAGAAGAAAATTCCCCCAACTTAAAGAGTTGCCTTTAAACATACAAGAGACTTACAGAACACCAAATAGATAAGACCAGAAAAGAAATTCCTCCTACCACATAATAACCAAAGCACTGGATGTACAGAACAAAGAAAACATGTTAAAAGCTACAAGGGAAAACAGCCAAGTAATGTATAAAGGCAGACCTGTCAGAATCACACCTGACTTCTCAACAGAAAGCTGGAAGGGCCTGAACAGATGTCACGCAGACCCTAAAGAGACCACCTACATCAGCTCAAACTATATACACAGCAAAGCTTTCAATCACCATGGATAGAAAAAACAAAATATTTCATAACAAAACCAAATTTAAACAATATCTATGCACCACCACAGCCCTGCAGAAGATACTAGAAGGACAACTCTACCCCAGTGAGATCAACTATACCCAAAAAGACACAGGATATAAATAACTTCACAACACAAAACCAAAAGAAAACAAGCATACAAACACACTACCACCACTAACAGCATAATAAAAGGGACCAATAATCATGGGTCATTAATGTCTCTCTACATTAATGGACTCAATTACACTCAATTGTATCTTCTACACTGAGATCCTCTGCTCCATCACTTCTATTCTGTTAGTGATGCTTATCTCTGTGGTTCCTGCTGTCTTTGCTAAGGTTTCCATCGCCAGGTAAAAAGGCACAGGCTAACAGAATGGATGCGAAAACAGGATCCATCCTTCTGCTGTGTACAAGAAACACACCTCAGCAACAAAGATAGACATTACATTACATTAGAGGAAAGGATTTTCTAAGCACACAGAGCCAAGAAGCAAGCTGGAATAGCCGTTCTAATATCTAATAAATAAAATTTCAACCAAAATTTATCAAAAGAGATGAGAAAAGACACTTCATATTCATCAAGGAAAAAGTCTACCAAAAAGATCTCTTAATCCTGAACATCTATACCCCAAATACAAGGGCATACACATTTGTAAAAGAAACATTATTAAAGCTTAAATCACACATCAATCCCAACACTTAGGTAGTAGGAGACTTCAACACCGCATTCTCACCAATGAACACATCATTGAGAAATAATGAAAGCAGCAGATATCAAGAACCAAATGGACCTAATAGAAGTCTACAGAGCTTTTCACTGAAACACAAGACTATACTTTCTTCTCAGCACTGCATGGAACTTTCTCAAAAATTGGCCATAAAGTCACTCATACTACAAACCTCAACCAATACAAGAAAACTAAATTAACCTATTGTACTTTATCAGATTACCTTGGATTGGAGTTAGATGTCAACAACAACAGAAATTAAAAAAAAAAAAAGCCTACACACTCATGGAAACTGAGCAACGCCCTTCTCAATGACCATAAAGTCAGGGAATGAATAAAGAAAAATATTAAAGACACTTTATACTTCAATGAAAATGAAGGCAAAACACACTGAAACTTATGGAACACAATGAAAGCAGTGCCAAGAGGAAAGTTAATAGTAGTAAGTGACTTCATAAAGAAATAAGAAAGATTCCTTACTAGCAACCTAACACCTCACCTAAAAGCTTCAGAAATAACAAAATCAAACACACCAAAGAGGAGTAGACAGCAAGAAATAGTCAAACTCAAGGCTGAAATCAATAAATTAGAAACAAAGAGAACAATACAAGAAAATCAATGAAACCAAATGCTGGTTCTTTGAGAAAATCATCAAGATAGACAAACCCTTGGTTGAATGTCAGTCTCAGAAAAGACCCTGTGCCCAGATATGTTTGGTCCTTGTGGAGCTCCTATCCTTTCCCCATCATATATGGATATAACCTAGAACCTCTGCTCAGATGTAGCCTGTGGTAGCTCAGTAACCAATTGGTTTCCCATAGTGAGGGGATCAAGGACTATTTCTAACAGTAACTCAATGACTGGCTCTTTGACCTCCCCACTCCCCAAGGGAGGAGCAGTCCTGTTAGTCTACAGAGGAGGGCTTTGCAGCCAGTCCTGAAGATACCTGATAAAACAGGATCGGATGAATGGGGAGGAGGTCCCCCCCTATCAGTGGACTTGGAAGGGGGCAAGGAGGAGATGAGGGAGGGAGGGTGGGATTGGGAGGGAATGAGGGAGCAGGACACAGCTGGGATACAGAGTTAATAAAATGTAACTGATAAGAAAAAATAAAAAATATTAAAAAAATCTCTATGGAAAAGAAAAAAAAAGATAGACAAACCCTTGGCTAAACTAACTACAAGGAAGAAAGAACTATCCAAATCAACAAAATCAGAAAGGAAGAGGAGGACATAACAACAAATACTGAGGAGAATCATTAGGTCCTACTTCAAAAGCCTACACAACACAAAATTGGAAAATCTAAATAAAATGGACAATTTTCTTGATAGACTTCATTTACCAAAATTAAATCAAGATCAGGTGATCTAGTTAAATAATCCTATAACCCCCTAAGGAAATACAAGCAGTGACTAAAATTCTTCCATCTAAAAAAAGCCCAGGGCCAAATGGTTTCAGCACAGAATTCTACAAAACATTCAAGAAAGAGCTAATACCAATACTCCTCAAACTTCCACAAAATAGAAAGAGAAGGAGCATTGCCAAACTCATTGCCTGATACCTAAACCACACAAAGACTCCCCTTGCCCCCAAAATGAGAATTTCAGAATAAATTTCAGAATTTCCCTTATAAACATTGATGTAAAAATAATCAACAAAATACAAACTGAAGTAAAAACCACAACAAAAGAAGTATCCACCATGATCAAGTAGAATTCATCACAGGAATGCCTGTGTGGATTAATATTACCCTGATGAAAATTCATCAGTGTAATCTACCATATAAATAAACAGAATGGAAAAAAAAAGAACCTGATCATCTCCTTAGATACTGAAAAATCATTCAACAAAATCCATCACCCCCTACATGTAAAAACCCTTGGAAATAGCAGAGATACAATACACATATCTAAACACAAAAAAGGCAATATACAGCAAGACTATAGCCAACATCAAATTAAATGGAAAGAAACTTCAAGCAATCCCACTAAAATCAGGGAAAAGGCTGCCCACTCTCTCTGTATCTCTTCAATATAGTACCAGAAGTCCTAGCCAGAGCAATAGGGAAAGTGAAGGAGATCAAGGGGATACAGATTGGAAAGGAAGATGTCAAAGTATCCATAGTATATGCAAGTTACCCCAAAAATGCTACCAGGGAACTCCTAGCCCTGATAAACAACTTCAGCAAAGTGGCTAGATAGAAGATTAATTCAGAAAAAAAAAAAAAAAAAAAAAAAAAAAAAAAAAAAAAAAAAAAAAAAAGCTCTTTTGTATAAAAATGACAAATGAGCTGAGAAAGAAACTAAGGAAAAAATTCTTCAAAATAACCACACACACACACACACATACAAAACAGAAACAAAAACCAAAACCCACAAATTATTTTAGTGTAATTCTAACCAAGCAAGTGAAGGACCTGTATGTAAAGAACTTCAAGTCTCTGAAGAAAGAAGTTGAAGAAGATCTCAGATCTCCGTGCTCATGAATCGGTAAGATAAATATAGTAATAATGGCCATCTTACCAAAATCAATCTCCAGAGTCAGTGTGATCCCCATCAATATTTCAACACAATTTTTTTACAGACCTTGAAAGAACAATTCTAAACTTCATGAAAAAAAAAAAAGCTTAAAAAAAAAAAAAAACAAAGAAGCAAAAACAATCCTGTACAATAAAAGAACTTCTGGAAGTATCTCTATTCCTGACTTCAAGTTATATTACAGAGTAAGAGTAATAAAAACTACATTGTACTGGCAAAAGATAGACTGGTTGATAAATGGAATCAAATTGAATACCTAGAAATAAACCCACATACCTCAGGACACTTGATTTTTTACAAAGAAGACAATATCATACAGTCTAAAAAGAAAGTATATTCAACAATGGTAGTGGTCTAACTATAGGTCTGCATGTAGAAGAATGCAAATAGATCCATATTTATGCACAAAATTTGAGTCCAAGTAGATTAAAGACATCAACGTAAAACGGGATACACTAAATCTAATAGAAGAGGAAGTAGGGAAGAGCCTACTTTGAAAAAATTGGAACAAGAGACCACTTCCTGAACTGAACACTGACAGGTCAGGCACTAAGATCAACAATTAATGACTGGGAACTCATGAAACTGAAAAGCTTCTGTAAGGCAAAGGACACTGTCAATAGGACAAAATAGCAAAGGAACCAAAACCATAAATAGAAGAAATAATCTTCAATAAATGGTGCTGGTCTAACTGCATGTCTACATGTAGAAAAATGCAAATAGATCCATATTTATCACAAAAGTGAAATTCAAGTGGATCAAAGACCCCAACATAAAATCAGACACACTAAATCTATTAGAAGAGAAAGAGGGGAAGAGCCTTGAACTCATTGGCACAGGGGACAGTGCCAGAACACCTGAACAGAACACCAACAGCACAGGCTCTAAGATTAATAAATGGAACCTCTGGAAACCAGAAAGCTTCTATAAAAGCAAAGGACACTATCAATAGAACAAAGAGGGAAGTCTACACATTGGAGATATATCTTCACCCATTCTACATCTGACAAAGGGCTAATCTCCAAAATATGTAAAGAATTCAAAAAATTAAACACTAACAAATCCAATTAAAAATCATGTACAGAATTCTCAACAAAGGAATATCAAATGGTGGAGAAACACTTAAAGAAATGCTCAACATCCTTAGTCATAAGGAAAATGCTAATCAAAATTACTGTAGGATTACATCTTACACCAATCAGAATGAAACCTGAGTGAGGTAACCCTGATCCAGAATATACATGTTACGAACTCACTTATAATCCAATTTTTGTCATATAGTTCAGGATGTACATACTATAATTCACAGACCCAAAGAAGATAAGTAACAAGGAAAGCCTAAGGGAGGATGATTAAATCTCACCCAGAAGAAGAAATAAAATAGACAGTTGTAATTGAAGGAAGGAAACAAGACAGGAGGCTAGCACAGCTGCCCTCTGAGAGACTCCACCCAGCAAGGATCAAAACATATACTGATACTAACAGCCAAATTGGGCGAAGCATAGTAAATCTTGTGGAAAATGGGAGGAAGAATAGAAACACATGGAGGTACCAAGAGCTCCACAATTAAGACTGACAGAGACAACTAAGCAGGGCCTGAGGGGATTGTGGAGACTGAGGCACAGACCAAGAACTATGCATAGACTGGACCTAGGTTCCACTATAGAGATGTAGCAGATGGGAAGCTCAGGCCTCGTGTGGGTATCCTAGTAAAGGGAGCAGGAGCTGTCTCTGACATGGACCCTGAATGTCTGCTTTCTGATCACTCTTCTAGGGCAGGGCTGCCTTGCCAGGCCACAGGGAAAAGGATGCTCTTAGTTTTGATGTGACTTAATGAGATGGGGTAGGGCCAGGATGCTTCCTGTATCTGAGGAATAGGGGGAGGGTAATGGAGGCAGAGGAGGGTAGGTGGGACCAGGAGGAGAGGAGAGAGGGGGCTGTGATAGGGATGTAAAGTGAATAAATAAATTAATTAAAATTATGTATGTATATGAACTTAGGGGCCAGTTTATCACTATATACAATTGCCAATTTAAACTGTATTTAGTTTTCATATAGGGCCTAATGTCTAGCCATCCACAGGTTTTAGAAATAAATTAAGAAGATAACAAAATGCAGAAAGACCTTCCACATAATAGAACATTAGGATTAATATCGGAAAAATGACTACCCTGCCAAAGGCAGTTTTTAAATTAAGATCCAATCAACCTCCCAATGCAATCTGCCACAAAATTGAAGAAACACATTCCTAAATTCATATGGAAACATAAAAGATCTGCAATATAGCAGCAACAATCCTAATAATAAAAAGTTTGAGAAGTTATATTACAGAGACTTATGATAACAACAGTGCAAACTGGATAAAAATGAAACATTGATCAATGGACTAGAATGGAGGGCCTCCTATAAATCCATGTTCTTATAATTTCCTAATTTTTTACAAAGAGCCAAAAATATGCACTGGAGAAAAGACAGTGTTTTATGTAGGGTGTCTATTGCTGTGAAGATACACCATGACCATAGCAATACTTAGAAAGAAAAACATTTGCTTGGAGCTGGCTTACAGTTTCATACATGTATGTATTAATATTCACATGAATAACTAGGACAAATGAGTATCATATACATATATAGTTATGTATATGTATTCCTACTTATTCTCTTTCTCTCCTCAACTATTTGGTACAAATGACATCAACCAGACAATACTGTACAATTTGACTCTCAATAAAGCATACATAACATTCGCTTTCTGTGCATTTGAACTGATTCTCACAACCTCCTTTTGTACTTCAAACTTTCTACTGGGTGAAGTAAGAAACCTGTGAGCTATGTTACCACGCAAAACTGTGTGATTATTTCCCATGCATTTGATCTTATTTGAAGCTTATTATGCGGCACGGGGCAGCCCATAGTGACAGTACTGTAATAGCTAATATCCTTGATATTTCACTGTGGGCCAGTCTCTGTATTAACTGTTATCATATTAGAGAGAAAAACTCAACACGATTGACTGGCATGTTCATGAGTTTTTCCAGAGCTTAATTCATAGGTACTGAATCACCACTTCCATCAATATTGAATTGGAGCCATTTCAAACAACACAATTGATACCAGATTAAATATTTGTAATATCCAATGTGTTTTTGAGATAGTTAAGAATACCAGACAGTTTGTGATGCCAAGGTCCTGTTTGTTTTGCTTTACAGACACAGTCTGACTTTTACTTCAACACAACAACTGTGAGACTTGGAATTCTTCTGAGCACTAAACCATTTCACAATGTACAATTGCCAATAGCTGGCAGTCATATAGTTACGAACTGATATTCAAAAACGCTTGTCAGTTTTCGTCAAGAATCATTAAGCATAAGAAAAATGTGTATCCATTTCCCATTTTCCAGAAAAGCATTTGTCACATATGACTTACAAGGGAGCTAAATGACACTCAAATCAAGCTTTTCTAAGATTAAAATATATATTTGTAAATATGTAGGTATATGTAAGTATTAGGCCAGGGGAATGCTTCCTTTGTTACTACACAGAGGAGTCAAAGAAGCAAATGTGTTAAAGAATAAATAAATAAATAAATAAATAAATAGATAAATAAATAAATGGATAAATAAATAAAGAGATAGATGGATAGATAGATAAATAAATAAATAATAAATAAATAAATTTGAAGGAACTATTTTACTACTTTATACCAGCACAGGTCATAAAATAATTCACCTCTAGTGACTGAGCCAAAAGCAAATTTTGCCTCTGAGAACCACATGAACAAATACATATTGGGAATAAATATTGATGGTTAAGTCTGCATCTGGGTTCAAATTCAGTTTTTAGAACACATTTCAGCAGTTTGTTTCTCTGAGGCTTCTCTGGCAGTTCTTGCTTGCTTACCTCCACGCCCCTTTTATTCCAGTTGGATAAAAGACAAGAAATCAGTCATTGTCAAGACTAACAAAATTCTGATAGATATAGATTGTTTGCTGGGTTATAAAAGTAGCGTATTAAGTTCTCATGCAACCCTTTGTCCCCACCAATGAGGAAATAGAGAAGGCTGGAGTACTTTAATCCAGTTAATAAGATAGAGAACTGGAATGTGAATGTGGTTCTAATCTCATTGATGTGTTCTTCATACATTCCATGTCCATCTGACTTATGCAGGCAATACTCTGGGTTTCATGGCACAAGAAAGTACACTAAAGCAGTGGTTCTCAACCTGTTGGTTGGTATCCCAGGAGAGTTGCATATCAGATATTCTGCAGAGCAAATATTTACATTACCATTCATAACAGTAGCAAAATTAGAGTTATGAAGTATCAACAAAGTAATTCTATGGATGGATGGTCACCACAACATGTATTGAAGAGCTGAAGTCTTAGAAAGGCTGAGAACCACTGCTCTAATGTGTCAATCTAATATTATAAAAAACAAACAAACAAAAAAACACAAAATACAAAGCTTGAAGTGATAATACACAGTTACTGTGATCTGATTATTATACATGTATATACATATCAGAACAACTAACTGAATCCCCAAAATATGTATAATTGTTTGTTAATTCAAAACCAAATAGAGGCTAGAGAGATGGCTCAGTAAAGAAAAGTCACTTGCTCTGCAAACATGAGTTCATCTCCAGCCTGCCATAACCATATTTGCCTCTAACCAGGTAGAGAGAGGCAGATGCCAAGATCCAGAGATTTCTTTGGCCAACTAGCATAGCTAAAAGAGTGAGTTTCCATGTCAGCGAGAGAGCATAATTTAAAGTGAGAACCTAGAGGACAATAGAAAAAGAGACCCAAGGTCCTGCTCTGACACTACATGTATGCATACAAACCTGAACCCTCATTTATAGACAACACACACAAATGAATAAGCAAAATTCTTACAATGTTTGGTAAACACTTGGCTTTGAACAGTTTAAGGCACTGGTTCTCACAATTATAAACCAAAACGCTTCAAATAAAATAAAATTGTCTGTTATGCTTAGTTTTCCTTCACTCCTTTCTTCTGCGAATTTTGAAGCCTACTGAACAGTCATCCTAAGGGGATACTAAGGGGAAATAGAAAGTCAAATTATTTTTATCATTACATGACAGTTGACATCCTGTTTGCTTCCCCTGATGACTTTTATTGAATCAAAATACAAAAATATTTTCTGGATGACTCTGAAGAAATTGGGAACAAAGGGCAGTAGGAATGAGAGTCACCAGAACTGAAGGATTGAATCACTGAAAAGGGATCGAAACACCACATGTGTTCCAGCTTCAAATATGGATCAAGTTACAGGAACGAGAAGAAATGCTGGTTCTTATGCTAAATAAAAGCAAAAGTGAGCCTTGGTGTTTTTCTTCCCACCATCTGTTATTCTGCAATTTAAGAAGTTTGGGGTAGTGAAATGATAGAGTACTCTTTGCTCTTTTAAGTGATACACTCGAAAGGACTTAGGGTAAAATTTGCATGGAGATAAAAAAATCCTAGATATTATGATATCTGCCATAAGGTGTGCACTTAATGAAATCCCTCATGGTTTTAGTAAAAGTTAGAGAGAAAGGTACATTTGCAAACTGCTTGTTCCTAAGCATCTAAAAGATTGAGAGGCAACAAATGACAGAACAAGGCAGGCAGAGGTACAGCTCAGGATGGATAGACAAACAACAACAAAAGCAAACAAACAGGAATACAGAAAGTGATGAATCCTACCTTATCTCTCAGTACTTAAAAATGACTGTCACTCAAAACAAGCCAAAGAACTGGTCAGGTTCTTGGGGAAATTTCAGAATTTAGGGAGCAAAAGGAATCCAAGAATGGTAGAAGGTTTATTCAGTCAAACTGCAATTTCAAAGATGGTGAAGATGGTCAGAGTTGAATAACCACAAGGCAGACCTAAAGTGGGGGTAGAAATATGCATAAAGGTGAAGAACATTCTTATTTTTTGATGACTGCGATGTGCATTAATTAGAAAAGGATGTGATTTCTTTTAATATGCTTGGACTGTTAACTGAAATTTCAAGAGATATGTTCTTAAAAGGATAAGGGATGCCATGTGACATGAAGATAATGTGGCTAGGGCTGGGATATGATGGTAAGGGAAGGAGATAAGTCTCCGAGGAGGAGGTAGCTGTATTACAAGATTCCAGCTGTAATCTTGCTAAGAAATGGGCATCAAAGGACTAGCCTGAATCCTGTAGCAACTTGAAAGCCCTGTCTCATTCCTGTACTGGCACAGAAGTGGAGCTGGCTCAAGGGAGAAAAGAAAATCTATGACCACAAAGCATGGCTTCCAGAAGCAGGGACGCCATCACACTATATAAAGAACACCGCTTGAAAAGAAAACAGGACATTGAGCATCTCTTTAAGAGTGTGTCTGCTATTTTATATTCCCCTACAGAGAATTCTCTGTTTAACTCCATACCTAATTTTTTATTGGATTGCTCGATTTGTTGCTTTTTAACTTCATGAGTTCTTTATATATTCTGGATGTTAGCCCTCTGTCAGATATAGGGTTGGTGTTAATATAGATCTTTTCCCAGTCTGTAGGCAGTCATTTTGTTCTGACAACAGTGTCTTTTGCTTTACAGAAGCTTTTCAGTTTCATGAGGTCCCATTTATTGATTGTTGCTCTTAGAGCCTGTGCTGTTGGTGTTCTGTTCAGGAAGTTGTCTCTTGTGCCAATGAGTTCAAGGATTTCCCCCACTTTTTCTTCTAACCAATTTAGTGTGTCCAGTTTTATAGGGAAGTCTTTGATCCACTTGTACTTCAGTTTTGTGCAGGGTGATAAATATGGAACTATTTTCATTTTTCTGCATGTAGACATCCAGTTGGACCAGTGAATCAAAGCAGATTCTGAGATTCATAACCAAATCTTCGGCAGAGAGCAGAGAATCATATGAAAATAGTGGGAGTTGGTATGACCTGGAGAGTACAGGTGCTCCACAGGGACGAAATATATCTGGGCACATGGGTCTTTTATGAGACTGTTTCTCCAACCAAGGACCATGTATGGATATAACTTAGAACCCCTGCTCAGATGTAGCCTATGGTAGGTCAGTATCCAAGTGGGTACTCTAGTAAGGAGAAGAGGGACTATTTCTGACATGAACTCAATGGCTGGCTCTTTGACTTCCCCCCTCCCGAGGGAGGAGCAGCCTTGGTAGGCCACAGAGGAGAACATTGTAGTTACTCCTGAAGATACCTGATAAACTAGGGTCAGGTGGAAAGGGAGGAGGACCTCCCCTATCAGTGGACTTGGAAAGGGGTAGGGAGGAGATGAGGGAGGGATGATGGGATTGGGAAGGAATGAGGGAGCAGGCTACAGCTGGGATACAAAGTTAGTAAACTGTAATTAATATTAAAAAATTAAAAATTTAATTTAAAAAAAGAAAAGAAAGCAGGAAAGTGGTTCAAAAGCTGAATGAAACAGGTAACCCATAAGCAGAAAAGAAAATTACTGAGTAGGGAGCAGGATACAGCTGGGATACAGAGTTAATAAAATGTAACTAGTAACAAAAAATAAAAATAAAAAAAACATAAAAGAAAATTACCGAGACCTCTAGGAATCATTCATTTTCTAAGGTCAGGCATGGTGAGTCAATTAAGATTATGTGACATTGAATTTGTTACTTAACATAAAGTCTGAAGTAATAAATCAAATAAATAATATGTAACAATGTAATTACACAGACATATATTTGTAACTTTTATCGCTAGATGTCATTTTTGTAATATAATTAAATGGTAGGTGGATATTAAAAAATAAATTAGTAGAAACAGCTAAAAGTTCATTGAAGATGAATATGAAGCCAAATCTTCCAAATATTAGACTTTTTATGGACTGAGTTTTATGCACTAGAATGAGCACTGTCTCCCTTCCCACTTAACAGTGTATGAAGAAATGTGTTCCACTGTTGTTCCTATTCAGTTCAAACTGTGGAGCTTCACTTCTTTCTTCTCATTAATACCCAGGTAATACCCAGGGATGTATCATTTCCCTTCATTGTTAACATAAACTGAATTAAAAATTGCCCCTTTTACATTTTCTTTTTAAGATAAAATAAATTTCATATTTGTAAGAGGTTATTTATTATATTACACACTGAGAATTAAAATTGTTCTCCAAACAGGTCTTTGTGTTAAAAATATTAACTGGATCTTTTATTTTTATAGTTCTCATTATCTTTGCTTTTATTTACGTATTATATTCATACATTTATTACTGAAGACATGGTGTGTTGTTGGTTTGTTGTTGTTGTTTTGTAGCCCAGGCTGGTATCAAATTTAGTAGCTGAGAATGAGAAGCTATCATTCCTGCCTCCACCAACAAAGTGTTGGGATTACAAGTATGTATTTTCAGCAAGGCATTAACTATGATAGCATAACAAAAACTAAATCTTTCATCAGCTGAGATTTCCAACAGAATTCCAGTTTATAGTCTAGTTCCCAGAAACAGTTCTTGGTTTTGTTTTTCTAGTTGTTGTTACTTCACACTCTTTGTGCTCACTCATCAGCATCTCCTCAGTGTTGAATTTGCTTTGCGTTGATCTGATATATGAGTTTTCTACCTCTACTCTTTGCTTTGTTGGTTTCCTGCACACTAATATATCAGCCACTAATCTTCACTATAAAATTCTGAAAATGTGTTTATAGTCCTCAAAGTCTAGGTACTGTGCTTGATTTATATAAAATTTTATGGATGAATGTTGACATTAAACAATCAGTCAGTAGGGTAGCACATGTCATCGTAAGCTTTCCTTAGCACCAAATACATTGCTCTGTGCCCCACTCTTCGAGAATAAGAGACAGTGCTTTCTGCACTTTCACGCTTGCCACATGCTACCTTCTGTGTCTGAATCCACTACACTTAGCCATTATACCCTTGAGCTCTCCATGTAGCCAACACATTTCAAAAATTGATATTTTGAACTGTAGACATTCTGTCTCCTCCCCGGTTCGCTATCTGGCCTACTCTGGACAACTTCTCTAAGTAACCTCCATGCTTCATCAGAAAAGAACTGACCTATGTTCATCAGTTTCCTTCCCTGCGTGTTTACTTTTCTATACTTTATTGGAAAGGTAGGATAAAAATGAACAGGATGGGGACTTAAAAGTTTTCTTCAGTCTTTATAAAAGTCCAGTATCTTTAAACAAAGAAATACTGAAAATCTATGGACTGTAACTCTACATTATTGAGGTATGAATTAAGCTATACATATCTGTTGAAACTTTGAAATCACCCTAATCCTACACATGAGGAAGCTATGTGGCTGATGCAATATGTAGCCTAATGTCAACAGAAAACATAATTAATACCTAAAGATACTGTGCTATCATTATAACAGCTATTCATTATCACTAAAATCATTCATTTATTTACTTCTTTGCCTTGTCCTGTTTGTTTATATCTTTCCAATAATTCACTTTTCACTCTTTGTGAACTGAAGGCAGCCATGTTTTCCCCTTAAAGTGGTAGTTCCCTTCTATTCAATTTCTGTTTGTCTCAGTTTTGACAATTTGATTATACCCTGCATTTACTTTTCAACACATGAAGGAACTAGTGCTTATCATTACCCACATGTAAATGTGTACATATCCAGACATCTTAATTAGATTATAATCATCAAAGAAATAGATTATCACATGATTCTTAGAATTCGTTTTTTATAATTTTTATTCTTTATATTAATTTCAGGTTATTTACTTTGTATCCCAGCTGTAGCCCCCTCCTTCATTCCCTCCCAATCCCACACTCCCTCATCTCCTCCCTGCCCCTCTCCAAGTCCATTGATAGTGAAGGTCTTCCTCCCCTTCCAGCTGATCCTAGTTTATCAGGTCTCATCAGGGCTGGCTTCAAAGTCCTCCTCTGTGGCCTAGCAAGACTGTTCCTCCCTCCCTTCCTCGGGAGAAGGAGGAGGTCAAAGAGCCCCCAACTGAGTTCATGTCAGGGACAGTCCTTGTTCCCCTTACTAGGGAAACCCACTTGGATGCTGGGCTGCCATGGGCTACATCTGAGCAGAGGTTCTAAGTGGATAAACATACTAAAATGTGTACACCTAAAGAAGCTAAACAAGAAGGAGGTTCCGGGGTAAGATGGTCAATCCTAACTTAGAAAGACAAATGGAATGGACATTGGAAGAAGGAGAAAACAAGAAACAGGACAAGAGCCTACCATAGAGGGCCTCTGAAAGACTCTACCTACCAGTGTATCATAGCAGATGCTGAGACTCAAACCTTCGGCAGAGTGCAAGGAATCATGTGAAAGATGAGTTAGAAAGTAAGTAAGACATGGAGATGACAGGAGCTCCACAAGGACCAAATATATCTGGGCTCAGGGGTCTTTTCTGAGACTGATTCTCCAACCAAGGACCATACATAGATATAACCTACAATCCCTGCTCAGAATTCTTAACAATGCTGAAAACAATATTTTACATATAACAGGCATCCTTCTTAAATGAAAAATTTGTTTATTGAGTTGTGTATAATATTTAAACTCAAAAAATAATAAGCACATTATTAGCCTTTGTCAAAATTTCCTGGAAGCAATTGTGTATCCTTGAATATTTTTCAACCAATAGCATATTAATTATCCTTAATGGCTTATTTAGATTAACTCTATTACCAACATAAACAAAATAGCTTCAAGGATATAAGCAATACAACAGAAGAATTTGACTCATTGAAGATGCTTTTCTTTTCTCTTGTATTTACTGTAAAACAAACAGGAAAGCACCCACATGGTGCCTAAGGTAAAAGAATCGGTATTTACTGTGCTGGACAGGCTATAGGATTGTCTAGATTGTATCCAAGCAGTGTAAACTCACAGCTAAATCATGGAATCAGGACATTAGGGTTATAGTTCTATGTCCAACACTTAGTATAATCAAATGGAATGCAGCACTGAAATATGAAATTCAATGGTTCAGCTAAATCAATGTTCAAGTTGACAATTTATTCCATGCAGCTTGTTCAGAATTGAGGAATTTGAAATTGTCTAGACCATAGTTCAGACGGTGAGCCACATATTCCAATTTAGAGACAATCCTGTGGTTGCATAACTTAAACAAGTTTCTTCTCCCAGCATCAATGAAGAAAAGTGCTGTAATAAGTATCTAATGAAGTCAGACCTCAACATACAAAGCTTATCCATAACACTATGACAGATGACCAAACACAAAGGTACAGAAACCTCTAAGTAAGATCCCACAGAGTATATGAAACAACCAATTACCAGAGATATTATTATATAACAATGGTTCATTAACTATTTACCAACTTTCAGATGTTGTAATTAAATGAAAAATAATGAAGACAAATAGTCATGTGTGTTTATTAAAGACTTTCGTTTTACAAATGCATGTCAAGTTACTCTAAAAACAGGCCCCTGTAATTATACATATGCTTATTATTCTATGAAGATGATGAAAAGAATATACTAATTTCTTTTTAATGTCCTTTCATGAACAGTTGAAATAATTTTATGCAACTCATTAAATATATATTTACCTTCAGTAAATCGGAAAATAGCATGTCCATGTCATTAAATGTTACATTCAGATTGCCTGTGACAGCAGGATCTAAAAAGTGCCTTATAATCAGTAAAGACCTAACTCAAAAATAAAAAGGAATGAATAATTCTTTTGCAGTGAATGAACAGATCACCAGAATAAAAAAATCAACAATAATTTGTCCAAAGAATAAGCTTAAATTATACACACACACACATACATGCACACGCACACGTGCACACACACCCACACACACACACACACACACACAAAGTCTATTGGAATAGTTTAAATTTCTTCAGACCATGCTAATAATCTGCACTGTAATTCAATGACAAAGTGAATAGTATTATTTCAACTCCCTTTTTAACATCAAATAGTGTGATTGCATGACCCTCTATATATGTGAAACTATATATGGTATAGACAAATAAAACATAATCTTTTCTCTATACTATTTATTTAATGTCTCAAAATCATACCACAGTAGAAAACTGTCTTCAATAAATTTTTTTCATCTCCTTTCAACAGTGGAACAGTCAAGACCAAGTCTTCTTCCAAGAAGCATTACTTAATGACTTTTAAAAATAGAAAGAAAAAAATAGCTGTCTAGTAAGAGTCAATTTGCTAATGTGCAGTGTGCGTTAGAAAAATTGATGCCGAAATGTTGAGTAAAACTCTAAATACATCCATTAATAGAATATGAACTGTAAGTTCCCATTCATAAAATAGCAAAGAATTTTGTTTCTTTTACTCAAGAGGAAAGTGGTTGCAATTGAAGATTGGTGGATTGGCAGTTGTGATTTAAAAATACGGACATGGAAAATTGATAATGGGATTAGTTTATTCAACTTTATTAGTATAAGAAAAAATTTAATACTAACTTATCTGAGATTGTGGCCATATGTTATTGATCAAAACTTCATTAGACAGTGAATCATATGAAGGAGCTAATTTCAGTTGGTTTTTGTTTGATTGTTTGTTTTTGTTTCTGTTTTGGGGGGTGGGAGGTGAGACAGGGTTTCTCTGTGTAGCATTGGCTGTCTTGGATTCCCCTTGTAGATGAGGCTGGCCTCAAACTCACAGTGATCTGCCTCTCTCTGTCTCTGTGAATTCTGGGATTAGTTGTGTGCGCCACCACGCATGGTTTCAAAGCTTGATGATGCTAAACATATAGCCATTCTCCCCTCCTTCCTTTTTTGTTCCTAGCCACTGTTTCAAGAAGAACAAAAAATTTCAGAAGAAAAATTCTGGATTTCTTTCTAGCCTTTGATTTTTATAATCTTGAGCAACTTGCTGAATCCTCTGAAAGTAACTTCTCATCTGCTGAAACCTACATATTCACGATAACAATAAGGTATTCATAAGGACTTTGCCTCTATCTATGACTATGACATTTTATTTGTTAGTAAGGCAGACATTCTTTGCCAGAATTGACAACAAATAGAGTCTAGTTCTATTCTCCAAACCATTCACATCAATCTGAAACCTTGGAGTCTGGCCTCTCTTTTCCACATTCATATCAGCATTTGACTGTTCTGAATGCCAACATTTTTAGTATTGTGTACAGCATTCTCACTTAATTATTCAAACTTTTCAAATTCCTTCCACTAAACCGGTTCATAGGCTTCTTAATGTTTAAAATCTCTTAAATATACCCACTTTGGCCTAAATATGAAGCATACTCTTTGCTCACCAAACTGCCTATCTTAATTTTTTTTGTTTGTTTGTTTTGTTTTACTTCTTTACTCCTGTGACTCTCACATAAGTTTGGCCAAATGTAGCCAGTAATAACCACACTACTGCCAGAATGCAGTAATTTCTTGACATTTTCTCTAACAAATTTGTTAGCTTGTTGCTTTCAAATTCAGCTTCACTCAAATTAAAAGGACTCAAACAAAATATTTATGAATTCTCTGCCATAATTTAATGCAAATGTTGTATTAGAGAAAGAGTAGTCATTCACATCTGAAATCCTCTGAGTCTAGCCTTTACTCTATACAATTGATGCTTTTTATTACTTATACAGCCCCTCCTTCTCTTTAATCCCTGTCAGCTGATTTCTTGCTCTACCTCTTGACCTAGCATTACTTTTTTAAATCCTGTATTCAGAAAGCTCTAGGGTTAAAGGCTTGTGCAGGACTGGATTAACCACACTGTAATCACCTGTTTATAATAAACAGAAACTTCTTGGATTAACAAGGTGTGTTAGGGCTCAACCACACCAAACAAAACCCAGGGTTTTATAGTTCACAATTTTACGGTTCACAATGGGATCATATATCTGCAACAGGCTACTTTATCTGACTGGTATTCACAGAGCTCAGATGGGAACTTAACTGTCCATTAAGTTATGGATAGTTGTGAGCCACTGTTAAGGTGCTGGGAACTGAACTCAGGTCATCTGCGACAGCAGTGAGTGTGCTTAATGGCTGTGCCGTCTCTCTAGCCCCTTCTTTTCTTTAGTTTCCTCACATGAAATTACAGTATATGTGTAAGTATTCAGAGGTTCCTTAACTTATGTTAAAGTTGTATCCTGCTGACTCACTGTTATACTAAAAACAGTCAAAATGCATTCCATACTCCTGATTTACCAAGTATCACATTAACACAATATACTATAAAACATTTAGTTTATTTTCACAACTGACTCACATAAACTGACACACATACTAAGAAAAACAAGTTTAAAAAAGATGTTTAAGAACAATGTTTCACCAAAATTAACAATAATGAAGTGGCAAATTAAGAAATTTGAGTGAAGCTTATATAGACCTACAAGATATGATAAACATAATGAAATCTATACACCTAAAGAAGATAAACAAGAAAGCAGACACAGGGTAAGATGATCAATCCTCACTTAGAAAGACAAATGGGATGTGCATTGGTTGTATAAGAGGAGTCTCCCACAGAAGGCATCTGAAAGACTCTACTTAGCAGTGTTTTCAATGCAGATACTAAGACTCATAACCAAACCTTCAGAAGAAGGGGAGTTAGTATGACATAGAAAGGATAGGAGCTCCACAAGGACCAAATATATCTGGGCACAGGGGTATTTTCTGAGACTGACACTCCACTAAGGACCATGAATGGATATAACCTAGAACCTTTGCTCGGATGAAGCCCATGGTAGCTCAATAATCAATTGGTTTCCCATAGTAAGGGGAACAAGGACTATTTCTAACAGGAACTCAATGGCTGGCTTTCTGACCTCCCCACCCCCCAAGGGAGGAGCAGTCCTGCTAGGCCACAGAGGAGGACTTTGCAGCCAGTCCTGAAGATATCTGATAAAACAGGGTCTGATGGAAGGGGAGGAGATCCCCGTATCATTGGACTTGGAAAGGGGCAGGGAGGAGATGAGGGAGGGAGGGAGGGATTGGGAGGAAATAAGGGAGCGGGATACAGCTGGGATACAGAGTTAATAAAATGTAACTAATAATAAAAAATTAAATTAAATTTAAAAAAAGAAACTTGAGTGAAAAGAATGATAAACTATAAAACATCACTGCACAAGCACAGTGGCACATTAATCTTAGGAACAACAACAAAGTAACTGGCAGCAAGTCAGGCAAGGCTATCCTGAGGAAGACAGACAGTCCAGAGCATGTGGGACACCAGCAAGCACTGAACATAGAGTAGGAATTTATGATAAAAGCAAAAAGGGAAATATATAGAATAATTTTAGTAATAATAATAATTTTAATACATAATTTCTTAAATATATGAAATATTTTCCCAAATTTTATTTGAAAAATATATTTTTTTTTAATTTTTATATTAATCACAGGTTTTTTACTTTGTATCCTAGCCATAGCCCCTCTTTAATTCCCTCCCAATCCCATCCCCCTGCTCCTCCCTTGGGGGGGTGGGGAGGTCAAATTGCCAGCCATTGAGTTCATGTCAGAAATAGTCCCTGTTCCCCTTACTAGGGTACCCACTTGGGTACTGAGCTACCATGGGCTAAATTCGAGCAGGGGTTCTAGGTTATATCCATTTATGGTCCTTGGTTGGAGAAACAGTCTCATAAAAGACCCCTGTGCCCATATATATTTGGTCCTTGTGGTGTTCCTGTTCTCCCCAGGTCATACTAACTCCCCCTTCTTTCATATGATTCCCTGTGTTCTGCTGAAGGTTTGATTATGAGTCTCAGCATCTGCTTTGATACACTTCTAGATAGAGTCTTTCAGAGGTCCTCTGTGGTAGGTTCCTGTCCTGTTACCCTGTTACTTGTTTTCTCCTTTAATCCAAAATTATTAGAAACTCAACATTAGAGGAAAAGTTATACCTGTCATTATCACTAGTGAAACTTATGTTAACTAATAAATGCTTATGTTAATAAAGAATCAGCCCAATAGTGAATAAAGAAATAAAGAATAAGAAAAAAGTAAAGAAAGTGCCCAAAATTAATGAGAAAAGCAAAACTGAAATAGAAGTGTTGCCTATTCACATTTTTTTGTGTTTCTGTGCGAACATTAAGATATTTCTTTTATTTCTGGTGTTGTAATTTGTTGGGAATTATATGACTTCTGTAGATGGCCTTTGGTAAGTTAGACATTTCTACAGTATAAATTCTTCTGAATTCATGAATATGGAACTGCTATCCTTAACAATCTCTCATGCCTTCAATTTCTTTCTTTGATGTTTTAATGTTTTTATTGTAAAGGTCTTTTAACTTTTTAATTAGGCTTATTTCAGGGTCTTTGTTGAGCAATTATAAATGACATTGTTTCCCTAATTATGCTTTAGTACATTTGTCATTGGTCTACAGGAAAGCCATGGATTTTTGTATAATAATAGTGTTATGTGTGTGCATAATTTCTTAAAGTGTTAATCAGTGTTCACAGTTTTCAAGTGAAATCTTTAGGCTCTCTTTTTTATAGAAGCATATCAATTGGCTTCTTCCTTTCCTGTTTGTTTCCCTTTTAGTTCCTTATCTTACTGTTCTTAGCAAAGCCTTCAAGCATTACGTTGAATTAGAATGTAGAAAGTAGATGGTGGCACCTGTAGCACACTGTATCTGATCAGCAGGGCAACAATGACTGCACAGCAACAAACAGACCAAACTAAGTGTTACAAAATACCGGCGATTGTGTACCCCAGAAGAAAGAAAACCCACAGTGAAGGAAACAACCAGCTAACCCCCCAGAAAAGTTCCTGGGTTCCCACAGGCTCAGGGTCTCTAACCTTTGGCTATATACCTGTGTGCTGTGCTCAACTGCCACTGATTACCTTCTGTGGCATGGATCTCCAAACTCAGACCCACCTACGGATGTCTCAGAGCCACGGGATCAGCCCCAGATGATGCTCAAAAGCTCAACCTGTCTGCATGGTGAGACCAATCAAACCTCTGGACCTCACTTGTTCTGAAAGAAGACTGCACCCAAGAAACACAGTGTATGAGCAGCAGCAGCTCGTTAAATTCAGAACAAGAAAGCCAGTGGCAGGGTAAGTGACTCTGGGACTTCTCCTGGTGAGAGGAGAACTTCTGGGCAACCAAGGTGCCCAGTTAGCTCAAAGGATCATACTCCTGAGGTGAGATGTGGTAATTCCCTGAAAACCACCAGCCACTTGGAGACCATACCTAACAATCTAAGGAGGACTCATTCTGGAAAAATTTGCTTCCTGCCCAGGGGATTTCCCATACCACCTCTGCCCCCCAGGACTTTAGTGGACACCAGAAACTACCAGCCAACACCTGAAACAGCCAGATGGGTAAAGGGCAGTGTAAAAATGCAATCAACAAAAGGCAAAGCAATATACTTACTTATCAAGGGCAAACAGCTCTAGATACCCTAACACAAGTAAAACTCAAGAAAATGACCTTAAATCTATGTTTATGAAGATGATAATGAAGAAAACAAATAACATCCATAAAGAAATGCAGGAAGATAGAGTCAAAGAGATTGAAGTATTTAGAAAGGCAATAATTAAATCACTGAAAGAAATGAAATAGAGGAAAGTTCAAATAAATAGGTGAAGGAATTGAATGAAAGGCAGGAAAATACAAACAAATGTGTAAATCAACAAAATAGCTCAAGATCTGAATATGGGAATGGAAACATTTAAAAAAAATACAAACTGAAGAAATTCTGGAGAGGGAGAACTTAGGAAAGAAAACAGGAACTCAGAGGTAAGTATCTCCAACAGAATATAAGAGATGGAAGAAAGAATCTCAGGTGTAGAAGATATAGTGAAGAAATCGATGCATCTGTTAAACAAAATGTTAAGTCTAAAATATTCCTGACATAAACCGTCGAAGAAATCAAGAACAATGTGAAAAGACAAAACATAAGGATAACAGAAATAGAGGAAAAAGAAGATTCCTGTCACAAGGCCCAGAAAAAATTTCAAAATGTAATAGAAAATTTCCCAATTGAAAGAAAGAGATGCTTGTAAGCATTCAAGAGGCCTACAGAAAACCAAAATGATTAGACCAGAAAAGAAAAACCTCCCATGACATAATAATCCAAACACTAAATATACAAAACAAAGAAAAAATACTAAAAGCTGCGAGAGGAATAAAACATACAATGGCAAACCCATCTGAATCACACCTGACTTCTCATCAGAGACTATGAAAGCTAGAAGGGCCTGGAGAGATTCCATGCTGACCCTAAGAGATAAAAAGATGTCAACACAGACTACTATACCCAGCAAAACTCACAATTATCATAGATGAACAAAACAAGATAGTCAACAACAAAAACAAATTTAAACAGTACCTACCCACAGATCCAGTCCTATAGAAGATACTAGAAGGAAAAATACAACCTAAGAAGGTTAACTACACCTAGAAAAAGAGGAAATAAATAACTTCACTATAGAATAACTAAAAGTAGACAAGCACACCAATACACTACCACAACCAATATCAAAATAAAAGGAACTAACTGTCACTGGTCATTGTTCTCTTTCACAATCAGTGGATTCAATTCTCCAATAAAAAGACACTGACTAACAGATTGGATGAGTAAACTGGATCCAACATTCTTCTGCATAAAAGAAAGATATCTCACCCACAGAGTTAAACATTATCTGAGAGTAAAGAACTGGAAGACGGTTTTCCAAGCAAAGAACCCAAGAAATAAGCAAGAGTAACCATTCTAATACCTATCAAAATAGACTATCAACTAAAATTAATCAAAAGAGAGAAGGAAAGTCACTTCATACTTATCAAAGGAAAATTCCACCAAGAAGACATCTCAATTCTGAACATCTTTGCCCCAAATGCTATGGCACCCACATTTGTAAAATAAATATTAATAAAACTGAAATCACACATATATTCCTAGACATTAAAAGTGGGAGACTTCAACATCCCTCTTTCAGGAAAACACAGGTCAATGAAACAGAAACTAAAGAAAAATCAATGACATTAACAGATATAATGAATCAAATGGAACTAACAGACATCAACAGAACTTTTACCCAAACACAAAATAATTTACTGTCTTCTCACCATCTCACAGAACCTTCTCCAAAATAGACCATATAATCTGTCATAAAGCAAGCCTCAGCAGATATAAGAAGATTGAAACAAACCCCTGTATTCTATCTGACCACCATGGACTAAAGCTGGACCTCAACAACAGAAATAGCAAAAACCCTACACATACATGGAAATTGAACAACTCACTACTTAATGACAGCTGGGTTAGGGAAGAAATAAAGAAAAAAATTAAAGACTTCCTAGAATTCAATGAAAATGAAGGTGCAACATACCCAAACTTATGGACACAATGAATGCAGTACTAAAAGGAAAGTTCTTAGCACTAAGTGCTTTCAAGAAGAAATTTGAAACATTGCATAGAAGCAACTTAATAGCTCACCTGAAAGACCTAGAGAAAAAAGAAGCAGACACATCCAAGAACAGTAGATAGTTGGAAATACTCAAGCTCAGGGCAGATATCAATAAATTAGAAACAAATAAAACAATTTAAAGGATCAATGAAACCAAGAGCTGGTTCTTTGAAAAATTCAACAAGATAGACAAGCCCTTAGCCAAACTTCTCTCTTTTAAGGCAGAGAGAAACTGTCCAAATCCAACAAAATCAGAAATGAAAAGGGGGACATAACCACAGACACTGAGGAAATCCAAACAATCATTAGGTCTTACTACATAAAAAAGCCACAAAATTTGAAAATCTAAATGAAATGGACAATTTTCTTGATATATTCCACTTACCAAAAATTAAATCAAGATCAGGTAGAAAGATTGAATAGTCCTATATTCCTCAAGGAAATAGAAGCAGTCATCAAAAGTCTCCATTCCAAAACAAAGCCCAGGGCCAGATAATTTCAATGCAGAATTCTACCAGACTTTCAGAAAAGAGCTAACTCCAATTCTCTTCAAACTATTCCACAAAATAGAAAGAGAAGGAACATTAGCAAAGTCATTCTATGAAGCCAGTCACCTGGATACCTAAACCACACAAAGATCCAACAAAGAAAGAGAACTTCAGACCTATCTCCCTTATGAACATTGATGCAAAAATACTCAATAAAATACTTGCAAACCAGATCCAAGAACACATCAAAGATACATCCACTATGACCAAGTAGACTTCATCCCAGGCATGCAAGGCTGGTTGAACATATGGAAATCCATCAATGTAATCCACCATGTAAACAAACTGAAGGAGAAAAACCATATGGAGTAAAAATCTTAGCTAATCTGGCTTCTCCTCTATATCTTGTAGCCTTCCTGTATTTATTTTATAGTGTCTAGGTTTTCAGTTATATTTCATAGAAATATGTATATACTATCTTCCTGGCAGAAATATTTCTTTGGAAAACACTGATTTAAAAAAATTATTCTTGGAGAAAGAAAATGGCTGAATTCATACATTGTATTACATATATGATTCATAAGGACCTGAAAGTAGTGACCGTGCAAGAGTGAAAAGGATGTGATGGTTTTCCTGCCATATGTGATCAAACAATAGAAATCAGAATTTATAAAATCTGCTCGAGCTATTATGATTCCAAAGGAAAAAGCAGCCGCACTCTTTACCTCTAGACTCTGTACCCCTTCCTGAATTCTATCAGGAACATTCACATTTTAGGTGCCACTTCATTGGCACTGGCTTCTTACTCAGTGATATTTAGCAGTGGTTTATTCTATGTTGATTTCATCTGAATCATGACCTATTCATGCTGTTTATTGATTTTTTTCAATCAAAAAAAAAAAACATTCATTCAATCCTGTGGACATGGGAATACATAAAGCCAAAGATTCTTGTCCAGATGTTAAATAAAATTTAAGGGAGAACAAAATCTTCACTCTATTGTAAATGTGCCTGAAATTTCTAGTGATTGTTGTTATAGAACTGCTTTAAATAATGTGTTCCTCATGGGTGATGCTAAATATACTAATCCTGGACAAGGGCACGTCTTAAATGACATAGAAAAATATATTAAACATATTCACTCAGGTAAAGACAGACCCTTCACAATGAGGAACATACTTAATGATGACTAGCTTCTACACAAAAATCAAGGATGTGGTTTAAATTACTGAATTATGAAGTAGAGAAAGGTGTTCTCTTTGCTTTTTAAAAAGAAATAATAATTTGTTAACATTTGTAAACATTTGTTCACATTCAAAGAAATGTGAAACTATACTTTTCTGACAAAGAATGTCCACTAATTAAAAATGAGTGTGTTGGCATTTTTGAATATTTCTTTTTTCTATTGCAAACTTGCTTTAAGTAATAGTTTGGCAAACCCAAAACACATGGCCACAGTTTTCAAGGATCTGTTCAATAAATGTCATTAGTACTTGAAAATGATGAAGCAGATTCTTTAGTAAACAAAATGAGTTGCCGTACTTATTTTTCCAATACAAACATGGGAAAGGGGGAATCTGAGGCACACAGTCATGAGGCAGTGTTAGTGAACCAGAAAACAAAGAGGCCAGGAAACAAAGCCAGATCCTTCCACAAGAAAAGGCTGAAACTCAAAATGGTTTTGAACGCTAAAATGGGTCATGGAAAATGTCTAGAAAGCTTTTTCAATAATTACTTTTGTTGATAATTTTTATGACTCTAATCGTATGGCTGAACTAAAGCACAGAACTTTTCAGTTAGTTTCTTGAGTGATAAGTGTGGTTTCCAAAGCCACAGCTATGGGAAGAGAAAACCCATTTGGTATTTATATTAGTATATTGTTCAAATTTCACTCATTAGCAAACACTAAATTTTGAAAAAGTAGCATGTCATAGTACATTTACTATAAAAAAAAATGACCTTTTTGAATAAGTGCCATTGGTAGAACACATACTTTCTGAATCCTACTCTCCTTGGTTGTAAATTAAAATAAGAATGATTGTAAAACAAACAAACAAACAAACAAACAAAAAATCTTGGAATGTTTCTCAGGAAAACCCCAAATACAAAAAATAAAATAAAATAAAATAAAATTTGAAAACATCAATTAAATAAGTGAATTCACATCAAAACAATAAAACTTTATACAGCAAAACTCCAAGTGATTGCAATCACCTCTGGTGAGTACTGTGTGCTCATTCATTAAGCTGAAAGACAATTTGGTGGTCTTAACTTGGACATGAAAAAGCTGTGCGTGTGTCGACATAATACTCACAAAACAAAGACTATAGTATGTTTGTATCGTGTCCGTTATCATATGTCATTGAGTTCCAGTGGCCTGCAGGCTCTGGTTCTCTAACTGGATGTGAACTAATGTGCTATGATGAAATAAAGAGAAATACCAAAAGAAAGACAACATTAGATCAACAAACAAACAAACAAACAAACAAAAACCTGAGTCTAACCACTGAAGGAAGCTTTGAATCCTTATCCCAGGATGAGAGCTGCAAAGGATCTAAAAGTAACCAGATAGATCATCTAAAACAAAATGACAATAGAACTCTGTAGAGTAGGGAGCATGACCAAGAGAGAAGATAAAAGCCAGGATCTGTAAAAATATAAATTAATGAGGAGCTTAATAAAACATCTAATAAAAACAAACTTCCACATAAGCAATAATAGTTCAAATGTTAAATACCTTCTTTAAATTATACTAGAAAGCAATAACATCATAGAGGCAAAATAGAATATATTTTAGGCAATAGAATTTTTTTAAATGGCAGATAACAATAGAAACATGAAAAAATAAAATGTAATTTCCTAAAAGAGAGACAGTAAAAAACATTTATAAACTCTAGACAGTACGAACTTAGAATAAGTTTTCCTGTACTTGACAAAGGGGTTGCCTCAATCACACTGCAAGGAAGGAGAAAAAAGTATCACTCAGTACTGTTGTAAATATATTTACAATATACCTGGTTTATTTACTGTTGTCTCAAAAAGCAAAGCAAAACAAAAAGATCACAGTAAAATACAGGATGATGTTTAAGGATGGAGAGAGGACTCAGAAGTTAAGAGCTCTTCAGAGAAGCTAAGATTGGTTCCCAGCACCCATATCAGGCAGCTCACAATGACCTGAAACTTTCGTCCAGGAAATGAGAATTTCTCTACAGGCTTCTGTGGACTCTGAGCACACATGACCTGATGCATATGAACTCAAACAAGCACAAAGAAACACAATTTTAAAAAGTAAAAATACAGGAAGATATTTTGCTGACTGAAATCTATCAAATTACTAAATTTAATTATACTTTGAAAATTCATATTCTAGATATTTTCTCTTCTGTACCGTAGTATAGAGAGCTGTCTATTTTGTCTGCATATCTTTCTGATTGAGGTCCATCTTTTTCTAATACAAGCAAACTGGTTACTTTCAGATTTTCATAGCTATTATCCTGGGCCAACATTTCATAACTTTTTTAGGTCACTCAGTCTATTAAAGTTTAAACAATAAAAAACAATTCAGCATTGGTTTCCTGTGATACTTGGGTTTTTTAGATTTCATTGGAGGCGGCTCAGAGAACCTTATGAAACAAACCACCACACACTTCCCCAAAATCCATGAAGAAACCCTGAACCTACTGAGGTTGTGTTTGAAGATAGGTCTTTAAAGAAAATTAAATGATAGCAGGAAAAGCAGTGAGGCCCTTAGATGGTATGGCTGACGCCTTTCTGAGAGAGACACCATATAGCAAGGCCTTTGTTTTCCACTATGGAAAGATCATGTTAGGATAAAGCAATAAGAAGGCAGAAAGAAGCCCTTACCAGAAGTTGACTCATATATATATGTAAATATGAGAGGGGGCCAAGATGGCAACGCCAGGAGAACACTGTGGTAAATATGAACCTTTGAGATTTACTACTGATATCAACTACACACTTCTAAACTTTTTTTTCATGCCTTTTCGAAGGATAGCATATTTTCACAGAGCCTTTGCTTTCTCTTCTACTTTTTTCCCATAATTTTTCTAGATCATGATTAAGTACTTTGTCTGTCTCCATGGATGCTTGCCAGTACTCTGACTGTGCTGAGGTGCTGTAGAATATGGAGAGTGTACAGAATCCAGTTGCCATGGTGGCACTATGAAGACATTTTTAATGAAGATCCAAGCAGAAAGGAGCCCACAGGGGTGTCTTCACGTAGAATTATGTCAAATGCTGTGAGTGCCATCTGCTTTGAGATGCAATCGTAGCGCAAGCATTGTCATATCACGTACAAATAATTCTCAGCTTATTTTGTTTTTTTCCTGTTTGCCTTCCACTTCTTAATGAAAGATATCCAAAAACCGATCTTCACTGAAAAACAAGACTAAAGTCAAGCAGAAGATTGTTTTGGCAAAACATACTGAATTGATAAAGAACTAATTAGTGTACTTGAGTTCAAGCCTTGGGACATTTTCTTCAAATGTTTTCATTTTCATTCATAATTTAAAATGTACCTCTCTGTTATTTTGAAACATGCTTCCTTTGGAGAAAACTTTGACAGTATGTAAAAGAGTATGTTATTTCTAAATGATTTGAATGTGCTCACCATGAACTCCTAGTGACTGTTTTACTTTCCTGACATCATAAAATCTGTCAAACACAATTCAGAAAGATGTCAAGCTTTAGAAATATGACAGCTTTAAGCTAGAGGATTTGAAAACACCTTACTCTCTCTTGCTTGAGAGTTTTTGTAATATAAATCTCATGACAGAACCTAAAAATCACATTTTGTCTCATTTACCAGTACTCTGTCACATCTTTGGGGGTATTTTATGCAACAGTGGGGTGGCATTTACACACAGATTCAACAAGCTGAGATGTTGAGGATGACACAATCTGAATTTAAGGGATGTCCTTAAAGTTTTAAAAAAAGAAAAAGAATCACAGATAAATGTAGTCTTTACTCCTCATGAAGGAAACCTGTCCTTTTCTACAGAGAGATATTACTACAAAAAACCACAGCCAATTAAAATTCAGAGTTGTGGAGCCTAGTACCATTTGATGTACTTACAGAACAGCTTTAAGATCTAGGACCTGGAGAACATAAAGAGGGAGGTGGGGGAACGATTGTAAAAAACAGAGAGGATCATGGAGGTTTGCGTGTGACTGTGTGTCTTTGTAATATCAGAAGCTACATAATGTCTCATCCACATGACTGCCTCAACATGAGCTAAACAAGGTAAACAACTATGGACATGCTAAAGTGAAAATGGAAAAGACCAAAAGGCCTCAAACCTACCCAAAGAACTCTAAGAAACTAAATACTGAGAGTGGGAGAAACAGCCCTCCCTGGAGAAGAATCCACCGTTTGGTTATCCTATCCCAAATGGTCAGCCTTGAAACCCTACATACAAGTAACAATATACAAAACTGAAATTATGCATGGCTTGTAAAGTACTGGCAGTAGGCTTGCTTCCAGGATACATGGCCTTGGTAGTTACCTATATCTACAATACCAGGAATAATTTCTCTCACTGAGTATACTGTAAATCTAATTAAATGGAAGTTCGATACCATCAAGCTGTGAGTGACAGTACTGCACCTTTAAGGGTAACTTGACATGGTGGTCAACATTGCCGTTCACAGGTTTCACAGCTGGATAGCACAATTGATTGCTTCCCTCTCTTGGCAATTGCATACAACTTCTGGTACTATTAAGCTTCTCCACAGGAGAATCAGGTTAGATTCAGTTACAGTCTAGCTGGGTCCGACATCCTGCGGATGGTATCTTTAGCGACTTATCTTCAACCTCTGGGTTTGTACCCCAGGGAATCAACAGCAGCCTACATTATTTTGGGAGTCACATGAACTACGCTGACCACTATCTTGAAACAAGGTTTCTCATGGGTGTACTTTTTCTGTCAATTTTAAGGATCATAATCTCATAGCAGGGTTTTGTTAGATACTTTGTCAGAAATGCAGTCCTACTAATAGCATCTAAGTCCATTCCTCTGCTACTAGATATTTGTCTTGTTTATAAGCATTCACAAAGGAAATAGAATGAAAGTTGTTTATAGTTATTCAAAAGCAGGAGTTGTTGTATTTTCCAAGTTTTACTAAGTTTAAAGTTCCTCTTCTGAAAAGCTTTACAATTTCAAACAAGTAAATACTTTATAGGTGGCAGGAATTCATAAAAACATTTATTACCCTAACACTTTCAGATAAATTGAAGATAACACTCTTGGGCCTTGCCTACAGGAATAATCAACATCGACCTCAGGTTACAAATTCTTACATGCTGCCAAACTTAGAGTATGCAGCCTTCAAAATGACGGTTTTTCTCTCACCACAGATATTACATTTGTTTTATTTTAGTTATTAAAGTTATTTTAGGAAACCTGATGTTATTATAGGTTAGCCTGCACACAAAATCTCAACAGAAGACATGCTCCGAATGGCCATTTGTTAGAAATTTGAATGTTAAAGCAATTTCAAAACTCATATTTAAAAAAAAAAAGATTCACTGTCAAATTACAAGAAACATTCACTAAAAGACTATTAGTAACTTATGAAAGATACAGTAAAATTGAAAATATTCATTGAAACTTTTATTTTTCTTAATTTAAGCCAAAAGCTGACATAGTAGGCTTTTCCTATTTATACATTTTTTTTTGCTTCCTGCCCTCTGACAGTGCCATAAAATTTGACGACCATGTAGCAGCATTTTCACAATTGTTATTAGTATATGATAGCTATCTTTTTAGCAACTTCTCTAAATTTTAAACTTATAAACTGTCAAAAGTTTTTGAAAAGTCATTCTGCCACCTTGCGTTTTATGGTGTTGGGGCAGTTGTGTGCTCTGGGAAACCACTAGAAATTTTCTGCCAGCAAGAAAATTGTAATTCTGAATCAGAATTCTAGAATCACCCAGGGCTCCTCCCTCTGTACCATTATTTTCACGTTTTCATGAACCAGTCACAGATACTTGTAACTCAGTATGTTCCATGCCAGACTAGGGATTCATTCCCCAGGATTTGTACTAAGATTTTTAAAGACAAATAACAAACCTTAATTGAAACCATATGTGATTCTGTTTTTTTTTTTTTGAAGTTTTTTCTTCTTAAATATTTTTAACTGAGTGACTGATACATGAAAGTATAGATATTGTATTTTACCACACTTTAATTAAAAAATAAAAACAATGAGAAGAGGAAAGCTTATATTTTTAAAGCATTCTTGCTTTTATAATTTGAAAATAAACCTCTCTTTCTCTCTGTGTGTATTTCTGTATGTCTCTGTGTGTGTTGAACTTAAAAAAAAAGGAAAGCAAAGCTCCAAACTTTCCTAAAATAAACAAAATAATCCTTTAATAATAAAGAATTCTCATGAACCTAGCTGAGGATCAGTAACCATCACCACCAACCTATTACACTTCTTGGAACATAGCATGTAGTTTCAAAGCTATTGCTGTGTGCACCTTTACAAGGGCTGGCCTCAAATTCTTTAGGCTTTTCTCCCCTTTATATGGAGACTGCTGGACTTGTATCATTCTGTTCCCTTTGAGAACTTCATCGTGAAGGTAATGAATAACTACGTCAGAAATGTATACATAGGTCAGGTGGGGTGGTAAGGGAAAAATGGTTATGGCCCTGGTCAGATTCTAAAGGGACCTTTTCCCTCCCCTTTCAGAAGGAATTTAACTTACCACAGAATAATTGATTTATTGGACTACAGTCCCTCTGAGGAAATAGTAAAAGTTGCGGTGTGCTACTGCCACCTGGTGTCTGACAGGAGTCCCTGCGTTGCGGGGAGTGTCAGTTGGAGTGGGGCATGCAGAAACATTCTGAAGCTGGACTAAAGGCTTCTGCAGCCAGAACGTAGAAGAGTGAACTTGAAGCTGTGCGTCCCAGAGCTCCAGAACACAGGACTCTCTTTAAGTCATCGGGCTGTCCACGATTAAAGACCTGTTCTCTATGGGTTTTTACTCTGAGACGATTCTTTTATAATTTAGAGCAGAAATTGGAAGTCAAAGAAAGCAACAGATGAGGGCAAGGGAATAACATTTTTAGGAAATTTTCAAGTGCTAGAGCCATAATATTTTCTCTAATTTTTTTAGGGTATTATTAATCCAATATGGTCAATCCTTCAAAGCTTTCTGTTTTGGGCACTTTGATTTAGAAAAAGTGGGGTTTTGTTTGGTTTGGTTTGACTTGGTTTTTGCTATCCTTGTTTGGTTTTTCAAGGCAAGATTTCTCTGTGTAGCCCTGTTGTCCTGGAGTCACTTTATAGACCAGGCTGTCCCAGGCTCTCAGAGATCTAACTGCCTTTGCCCACCAAGTGCTGGTATTAAAGGTGTGTGCCACATACTAGTAATTTAGAAAAAGTTTAAAGCCATAAACACCTTTAAAATGCTGTTGATTCATTACCTAAAATTAAAAAAAAAAAATCCCTTTCAGCATTACAATTGCCAACTGTCAGATCAAAATGCTGAGGGACTTTCACTATTTTACATAAATACTCAAAAAGTGACTTTAGTTCTTAGCTATTCCCAAAATGTAAGATTAATCATGAATATTAGAAAGAACATAGGAATGTCCCAATGCTAACCTGCCAACCCAGCATGAACTTTTGCTATCCTCAGGATGCCAAGTACATGAGAGGGAATTCCTCCACTCCGGAGGGAGAAGTAAGTGTGCCCTGGACTTCAGCGGAAAGACAAACTGATGCACTACTTTGTCACTCTTTACTGAGTCCACAAAATTATCTCAGCCTTAGAAGCAATACCAGGTATGAGGGGAGAATCTTCAGCTGCTCCATAATTCCTGTGACAGAAGAAATCTGAAGTAATATTTTGGTAGAAAGGAGGCTTTTGAGAACTGGTCTTGGCTTCTAGTGTGAATAGCATGGACAGGGATAGGATGGTTTTAGGGCAGGCACCACCCACTGGTGCTTCTGCCTGGCTGCGAGCTGCTCATCTGCAGGAGGCTCAGTTCTCTCCTACTGTCACCACTTCTTACATCTGATTCAATTTATTTCGGCTTTTAAGCTCCTATCCCACACTCAGCCTCCTATATAGCAGGCTTTGCCAACAGATCTATAGGAAGACGAACTGCTAACAGGAGCCTCAGTTAAAATAAAATGCATGAGTTTCCAGAATGATTGTGACTCAGTAAGTTTCCTCTCCTAACAGACACCTCTAAGTTCAGGCCCTGTACCTGTTCATTTTGTGTTCTTCCAAGAGAGAAGGCTAGAAAGCCAGAAATGGCACAGATGTCAGGGTCCTGCACTGTTTTAGGTTTGCCCATCTCATATGCCTGTCTCAAAGAGCTGCCGGAGCTGATAGAACTTTGGAGACCCATGCTTCTGCCTACTTCATGCTTCTTGACCAGGCCAGAGGCAGAAAAACAAGTAATCAAATCAGAAGGTCTAATATCTTTCATTTTGGACAATGGAAAATTCATTGGTTACATGACCTCCACACCCCCACACATACACCACCACTACCAGATTTGCTTAGAAACCACAAAAACATGGAAAAGACCTCAATAGGCCGTGTGTCCAGGTTCCTGCCTGTCTCTTTTTGGCGGTGACTCTCTTTCTTTCCCTCTGATGGTGGTCATACCCTCCATGCTCTTCCAGGATACCTGGCTCCTGCATTTGTATAACACTTGGCTCCTTTCACATTGGCAGGACCTGGATGGACTCAACACCTGCTTTGTTCCCACGGTGATCTGATGTAGGTTTGATAGATCCTTCCATGAGCACAGTTCCCAATGAAGTGGGAACGTTATAACACTACTCTTGCTGGCTAAGCGAGAACACTTTCGTTCCTTTTGCCAGCACTCAACCTGTATAAGGAGACTGGATGGGTGCCTTGCTCCCTCCCCCTGCTCCTCACAAATTGAACTTCTAACGGAATCTTCTACTTCCAATGTGTCATGGTCAGGAACAAATAAGTCTAGGCAGCTTCATTCCTTCCTGGCTGAAGGTAAGATCCTTGTTCACAGAAATCACATCGAATGGGTTAAAATAAACTTTGCCTTCACTCTGCATGAATGTAATGTACCACTTCTCATGTTTAAAAACTATTGACTTTTTCATTTAAGAGTTTTATCTTGAGCATTTGATACACGTATACAATAAAATCTCATCATTCACACACCACTTCCTTCCATAAGCTCCCTCCCAACAACTCTCTTCTATCCTCATGTTTTCTGTGTTTTTTCAATACTCACTAAGTCTGGTTAGTGCTTCCTATATGTGCATGTGTGGGGGACATCCAGGACATCCACTGGAGCATGGGAAACTACCAATGGCCACGACCACAGAGATAAGTGATTCTCCATTCCTGTGCACGTATCAACTGCCAATGGCTCCCTAGTACAGAAGGGGTGGGGCCTGAAAAGCAGGTCACCCAAATGTGCCAGAATTGTTACTTTATGCTGAGCAAGTCCTGCACAGTTAGCTATAGCTGCTATAAGCCCACATATGCAACGGCCATGTCATGTGCAAAAGGTATTTGGGGGCGTTCCTTCCCATTCTCCAGCTCCTTAAATGCTGTCTTGTCTTCCACAATGTTTCTAAACTTTGGTAGTGGTGAGTTAGTATAAACATCCTATTTAGAACTGAGCACTCAGTCTTTTATTCTCAACACTGAGACCGATTATGCATCTCAACATTAACCACTGACCACTAAAAGCAAAAGACGAAGAAAGGAAAAAGAAGAAGAAGAAGAAGAAGAAGAAGAAGAAGAAGAAGAAGAAGAAG
>NW_026592666.1:4692462-4703634 GCF_907164565.1 Psammomys obesus
AGAAGAAGAAGAAGAAGAAGAAGAAGAAGAAGAAGAAGAAGAAGAAGCTTCTCTTACATAGTTGAAAGCATTTTAAGTCTATGAGTATAAATATAAAAATTTAAATTTTTAATATTTATACTAAAATAATTTAGAAACCCACATAAAGAGGTCCTCCTATAGGACCTCTTGTCTTTACAGTATTAGGCATGAGACTCCCTCCTGGGACCAGGCCTCAAATCTACTCAGAGAGCAGTTGGGCCACGATTGTAACAGTGAACACGTCTTTCCTGGCATGTCAGTATTACAGCATAAAGGATTCAATACTGGGCAAGTCAGACCTTTGGTGTCTTTTTCTCCCCCAGCATCCTGAACTTTCTGCACTATAAAAACTAACAAACAGGAACATAGTTTCATGGTCAGTTTGAGATCAATTTCTCTCTGACTCAGAAAGCAAACTGGAAATACAGTGAGCTTTTGAAACTTCAAAGCCTGCTTCCAAGTGACAAACTTCCTCCAATAAGGCTATAACTTTTTATTTAATTTTTTAAATTTATTCACTTTTAGTGTCTCATCTCATCCAGTTCTCACCTTTCCTCTGAGCCTCCATCCCCCTCCCCTAGTCCTCAGAAAGGGGGAGCCCTTCTCCCCTATCCAACTGAGCCTAGCCTATCATATCTCATCAGGACTAGCTGCACCCTCTAAGGTGAAGTGATTGAGGAGCAGGCAACAGAGTCCATGTTAGAGACATTCCCTGGTCCCCTTACTAGGGAACCCTAAATACTGAGCTGTCTATAGGCTATATCTGAGTAGGGGCCTGAGTCCTCTCCATGCAGGTCCTTGTTTGGTGTGTCAGTCTCCACAGCATCCCCCTGGACAGAGAGATTTGCTAAAACCATAACTCTTAATCCTTGCCAAATAGTTGCTCCAACTGAGGACCAAGTGTTCAACTATATAAGCCTATGGGGCTGTTTTCAAACAACCACACTCCTTTAACTATAACAAATTTGTATTCAAAACAAAACTATAATGAATAAAAACTTTAATACATTGTTGGGCCTGATAAGGCTTGCTGCATCTACCTGAGCCTGGCTCGAGTTTGGAGACCTGTTTTTAGCTTCTGTTTTTTTAAATTTAGGCACCATTTCCAGGCAAAAGTGATTCAGCAAATCTGCCTTAAAATCACCCCCGCCTGGTAACCATTAGGTGGCGTTTTGTCACTGGCCCACCTCTCCTTTCACTACCTAACCTTGCTCTCTATGTTCACCACATGCCCCTCACCAAGTCCACTGATAGGAGAGGTCCTCCTCTCCTTCCTTCTGATATTAGTCTATCAGATCTCATGTTTTATGACTGTAGATTATCTTCATCCTTTGAGGTCAGCATTAACTCAGCTCTTTCAATTTATTTATCTATATTTTTATTACAATAGTTTCTAGTCCCTTTTTTAAAAAAATGCCAAAGGAAACATATATTCTTTATAAAACTAGGGTTTTTTTTTGGGGGGGGGTTGTTTTGTTTTATACTGTTTTGAGACAGTGACTCACTGTATAGACTTAGCTGGCCTGGAACTTGCTACAATGATCAGGCTAGCATTGAACTGACAGAGATGCTTCTGCCTCTAAGAAGCAAATATTCAACTCTGTGTATAACTATATATTAAAAGCTGCAACAAAGCTGAGTTTCTCTTTGATTTTACTTGTTTAAACATATCTAACAAAAGAGGTTTATTATCATTTTCATGACTAATGCTGTGTTCATATTCATGTGTAAAACATGGAGGCAAAATAGAATGCTTTAGAGACTTCTGTAATGAAAGCATGGAAATCAAGACAGTTGAACTCTGAAATAAGTGAACTGGATTTCCATCAAAGTCCTCTAACAGAAAGATAAAGTAAAATCCAAGTGTCCAAGGGAGGAACAGCCTTGCTAGGCCACAGAGGAGGACATTGCAGATACCTGTTAAGATACACTGAAGATATCTGTTAAGCTAGGGTCGGATGGAAGGGGAAGAGGACCTCCACTAGCAGTGGACTTGGAAAGGGACAGGGAGGAGATTGAGGGTGGGATTGGAAGGGAACGAGGGAGGGGGCTATGGCTGGGATACAAAGTAAATAACCTGTGATTAATATTAAAAAGATAAAAATTTTTAAAAAAAGGTTGGGATTTTTATTTTATTTTATTTTTTCTTATCAGTTGCATTTTATTAACTCTGTACCCAGCCATGTCCTGCTCCCTCATTCCCTCCCAATCCCACCCTCCCCCCCTCATCTCCTCCCTGCCCCTTTCCAAGTCCACTGATAGGAGGGGCCTCCTCCCCATTCATCTGATCCTGTTTTACCAGGTATCTTCAGGACTGGCTGCAAAGTCCTCCTCTGTGGCCTAACAGGACTGCTCCTTCCTTAGGGGGTGGGGAGGTCAAAGAGCCAGCCATTGAGTTCCTATTAGAAATAGTCCTTGTTCCCGTCACTATGGGAAACTAATTGGTTACTGAGCTACCACGGGCTACATCTGAGCAGAGGTTCTAGGTTATATCTGTACATGGTCCTTGGTTGAATGTCAGTCTCAGAAAAGACCCTGTGCCCAGATATATTTGGTGAAGGTTGGGCTTTTAAGACCATCTCTGCGGTGACTGGTTTGAACTGATCGGTGATTGCAAGTGACTCCTTGATTGAGGAAAGAAGAGGATTTGCCACAACCACCTCCTGAAGGTTAACATGTGATTTTTGAGACCTTTTAACTATTCAGATTGGTAAAGCTTTGTTTGTATTAGGGGTTTAGCTGAGAATCTTGGTGTCTATGTTGTATGTGTAGAAGTATTTGCCTGGGATGTATAAGGACCTGTTTGATCTCCCCAGGATCATGATTGTGCTTGTTCATGTCCATATTCACTGTAAGATCACACCATATGTTCAAGACCACACTGGATTACAGAATTTATTTGTGTTTTAAATAAATGTTTGTAATATATCTGACAAATCTGATGTTAATTAAAGTAGACTTTTGAAAAAAAAAAAAGAAATTTGGAAAGAGGAAATCTGGGTGCCACTGTTTTGTTCTAAACCAACAGACTTTTTTGACTGTTCATAGCTCCTTGTAGAAGTTTTCAAAATTTTGAATTTTTTCCCACTGTGACATCTAATATACTTAGGCTAAAAGTTGTTTTCTTGTTTCTCAGTTCATGTGGTGGAAAGATCCAAACCAAAACTCTGTTAGACTTTTGAGCATGTGACCAAATGCCTTATAGGAGCAATCTGAGAGAAGAACCATTTATTTTGCCTGAAGCTTTCAGTGGTTTCCGACCAGAGTTGGTTATATCCATTTCTAAGTCTAAACAACATGGGGACAAGACCATGTGGTCATCCACAGGTGTTCACCTCATCACAGCTAAGCAGGGAATAGTGCCAGGAAGGGGCAGAGGACAAGAGGCACCGGAGCCATCCCACCACTGATTGAGTTCCTCCAAGTAGACCCCACCTACCAAATAATAGTATCATATTAGAAATGTATCCACCAAAAGTTGGAGCCCTTCTGATGTAATAAAAAAAAAAAGCTCACTCCCGAACACTGGTACAATAGAAAATTAAATGTTAATGCTTGAGTCTTTGGGGGAGTACTTACATCCACACAATAGCAGAAACTGTACTGAGTCTTAATCAGTTCCTACAGTTAATGTGTTCCATGACAAGGTAAAGAGACATATATAATCCAAGACTAAATACCGAAAGTTGTATCTGTTAAATTTCTGCTTCCCAGGCTTCTACAAAATATGTGGAACTCTACTTCGTTCTAAAAATTGAAAGTGTTTCGAAGAAGGGGATCATTAACCCATAACTGACCATAAGTTCACTTGTAATATTTTGCTATTTAAAGAAAAAAAAAAGAATGGACTAGAAAATATGAGGCAATAAGAGCTACACCAGCCTAGGGGAGCACACAATGTCTCTATTAGTAAATATCAGACATCCAGAAGACACTTCACTCGAGATTACTACCCAATTATGACATTTTAAGATGTACGGTCAGGTGGTAGGTCTCCTGGCCATTAGGAGTATGTCAAACAAAGGAAATTAAGAAATCCATTCTTTCTCTCACCTTTTGTATCTTAGCCATTAGGTAATATCATTGCTGTGCACTACAGCTTGCTTCCTCAAGACAAGCCCATAATCAATGAGCTCCATGAATGACAGACTAACAAACACTTTCAAAACTAAAAGCCTAAAGAAACCTTTTCTTCACAGGGGTCTTTTGTGAGACTGATACTCCAAACAAGGACTATGCATGGAGATAACCTAGAACCCATGCACAGAAGTAGCTCAGGGCAGCTGAGTGTCCAAGAGGGTTCCCCAGTAATAGGAACAGGGACGGTCTCTGACATGAACTCATAGGCTGGCTCTTTGACCACCTACACCTGGGGGAGAGCAGCCTTACCAGTCCACAGAGGAAGACAATGAAGCCAGTCCTGATGAGACCTGATAGACTAGGGTCAGGTGGAAGGGGAGGAGGACCTCCCCTATCATTGGGCTGGGGAAGGAGCATAGGAGAAGAGGGAGAGAGGGTGGGATTGGTAGGGGATGATGAGGGGACTACATACGGGATACAAAGTGAATAAACTGTGATTGATAAAAATAAAATTAAAATTAAAAAAGAATATGACACACTAAAAAAGAAACCTTTTATTTTTATAAGCTTAATACCTAGGTATTTTGTTACAGTAATAATAACTAATGAATTTAAAGCTTCCCTCATGGGCATTGCCAGCACATTACCCAGATGAGTCTACATTTCTATATGAAATTTGTAAACTTCTTTCAGTGCTCAGAAGTTGACAGTGGAGTCCATTGCTTTTAAAGCTTTAAAAATGTAGTTATGCTTTATATTATTGGCCTTGGAATTAACTGCATTGCTGAATAACCTTCAAGAATAGAGGTTATATAAATGTTAAATATTCCTTTAAAACTTTTAGACAAAAGATTTCTCATATAAAAATACTTTCCTACCTACAAATACCATAATAAAATTACAGTAATGAATTATGTAAACACATAAAATAAAGATGAGTTTTAAAATCCACAACAGTGGAAACCTCAGCGGCTGTAAACTAATGCTTCTGAGGTTAATTCTGAAGATTCGGCCAGAAGCATCTGCTCCCTTCCTGTCCGTTTTACATATTATACGTCGTCACGGTCGTCAACTTTCGATAAAACTGAATTTGCTAAAAGAACTTTTTTGTGGAAAGTTGGATCACAGTGTAGCAGCGTAGGAGCTGCTGAAACCTAAAATGAGACTAAGCGGGAGGTCGAAAGATCACTGGAGTTATCACACACAAGGATATATACGGGTCTTGGGAGACTGAGTTAATATGAATACATGTACTAGAACCTTGAATCCTTTGCCTGGTTTGAGAAATTACTTCTTCCTGTAGCACACACTACTGAAGCAAAACCATACAGTCCTCTATTGATGCCCAGCTTACATTAGAGGAGCAGCCTTGCTAGGCCACAGAGGAAGACATTGCAGCCAGTCCTGAAGATATCTGATGAGCTAGGGTCAGATGGAAGAGGAGGAGGACCTCCCCTATCAGTGGACTTGGAAAGGGGCAGAGAGGAGATGAGGGAGGGAGGATGGGATTGGGAGGGAATCAAGGAGGGGGCTACACCTGGGATACAAAGTGAATAAACTGTAATTAATATAAAAATAAAAAATATTAAATAAAAGAAAGAAATATATGTTGACAATTCCAGCACTGTGAATTAGGTCTCCTCTTGCCAAGTGAACCTGACTCAAGTATTCAATGTTACAAGTTTGAAATAATGATTTGAGACTCAGCTGCCAATCTGCCACATCTGAGCAGAGGGTCAAGGCTCTCTTCATGCATGGTCCTCTACTAGTGCATCAGTCTCTGGAGGACCCACTTTTCTCAGAACTCTTAGCTTTGTTGGTCTCCTTGTGGGGCTCCTGTCCCTTCCATGCCCCTTTATTCCCACCCCTCTCTTCTTCTGTAAGACTCCCTGGCTCTGCCCAAAGTTTGGCCCTGAATCTCAGCATCTGCTTTGATCCCCTGTTTGGTGGAGTCTTTCAGAGGACCCTCTATAGTAGGATTCCATCCTGTTTCCTCTCTTCCACTGCTTCTGGTGTCTATCCTGTCTGCCATTCTGAATGAGATTTAAGCATCTTCCCTAGGGTCCTCCTTAGTGTTTAGCTTCTTTAGGTCTGTAGATGGCTATCCTATATTATACAGCTATTATCCACTTATAAGTGAGTGTATGCCATGCTTGTCTTTCTGTTTCTTGGTTACATCACTCAGGATGATCTCTTCTAGTTCCATTTGCCTGCAAATTTCATAATTTCTGTGTTTTTAATAGCTGAGTAGAATTCCATTGTGTAGATGTACCACAATTTCGTATCCATTCCTCAGTTGAAAGACATCTAGGTTGTTTCCAGATTCTGGCTATTACAAATAAAGCTGTTATGAACAGAGTTGAGCAAATGTCCATATTGAATGTTGGAGTATCTTTCGGGTATATGCTCAGGAGTGGTATAGCTGTATCTTGAGGTAGTGCTATTCCCAATTTTCTGAGAAAGCACCAGATTGATTTCCAAAGTGATTATAAAAGTTTGCACTCTCACCAGCAATGGAGGAGGGTCCCCCTTTCTCCACATCCTCTCCAGCATGTGTTGTCACTTGAGGTTTTTATCTTAGCCATTCTGATAGGAGTAAGATGGAATCTCAGAGTTGTTTTGATTTGAATTTCCCTAATGTTGAGCATCTCTTTAAATGTTTCTGTGCTATTTGATATTCCTCTGCTGAGAACTGAGAATTCTCTGCTTAGCTCTGTAGTCCACGTGGATCTCTGAGTGAAAGGAGCACGAGCTGTCTCTATCATGAGCTCAGTTGACCTCTCTTTGATCAGTTGCTCCTGATGATGCAGCCTTACCAGGCCACGGAAGAAGAGGATTCAAGCAGTCCTCATGAGACTTAACAAGCTATGGGCAGATGGCAAAGGAGGAGAACTTTCCCTTTCAGTGGACTAGAAGAAGGGGATGAGTGGGGAAAGAAAGAGGGAGGTTGGGACTGGGGGAAGTTGAGGGAGGGGCCTTCAATCAGGATATATAATGAATAAATTGTGAAGAAATAATTAAAATTAAAAAGAGAAAAAAATAAAATTAAAAGAAATAATACTTTGAGTAGTTGTCTTCTTCCTAGTAAATAAAATTTTGAAACATAGAGGATGTGGTTTAAAATCAGGAATCAAACTTTCAGAAAAATTACAAATTTATTCTAAATTGTGCCAGTTATATTATTTCAATTTTACCAAAACTTTGTGTTTTCAATAAGAACAACAAGAATAAAACTCTAATATCCATAGATTTGCAGAGGAAAGGTTGGGCAGAAGGCCTCATCCCTGCAAAAAAAAACTATAAGAAACTAAGGGATGCTGAAAGTGAAAAGAAATCATCTTCCCCAGGAAAGAGGAACTGGTTATCCAATCAGTGGTCCAATTCCAAATGGTGATCCCTGAAAACATACAGACAGGTAACATTACTCAGGCTGAGCAGCCTGAACATATGTATAACTAATGGGAAAGACAGCATGGATTTAAAAGACAGCAAGCAGACCTGTATAAGAGTATTTAGAGGGACTATAAGGAAGGGTAAATGATATAATTAAAATCTTAAAAATAAAATAAATAATAAATCAAAGCATTTCTTATGTCCGCTCTCTCAAACATCTTCTGATGTGGCATTTTAGTGAGATACTAACATTACATGCAAACAATTGTTAACAGTCATATTAACTTGGAATTGCACAGCACTGGCTTTACCAGGGTACTTTGAAAACATTTTCTATTATATTTGGGGTCTGAGGTTTCTACTCCAATTTGATTATGAACTTAGATTGAGACATAGTAGTGACACATCACTTACAAATAGATAGATAGATAGATAGATAGATAGATAGATAGATAGATAGATAGATAGATGAAACAATAAACAGGCTTTTATTGTTTTATCATATCCTCAGGAATTTAGTGTGGCTCACTGCTGAGAGTAATCTTGGACTATGCTCCTTAAAATCTGGAAGATGACATGACCCCCCAAAGAGATCGGAAAAAGAGCAGACTCTGGTGTATGGATTCTAATTGATTACCCTTTGAAGCTCAGTGAGAGAGATCTGAGACAGGACAGTCATCTCCTTTGTCAGAGAAGATTTATCTAGGAAGATAGCAAAGGCCATGCTGGACACAGTGCATGAAGTCCAAGCCAACATTTGGGGATGGAAGGGCCTGAGAGACTTTCAAATGCATCCCTGAGGTGTTCAGCATCTTTTCAAAGGAGCCCATCACAGGATAAAGCCACAAGAGTTCTTCCCATCAATAAAGAGTTCCATGAATCAGGGCTGGTGTTACACTTCCACTGATATCAATTGAGATTAACCTTTTAACACTTACTCAACCATTTGGTTAGAAATTATTTACATAAAATTAGTTCCACTCAGTGAGATAAAACATCTTTTAAATGTTTCAGTCCCAGACCTGCTATCACCATAATTAGTTGATAATTGTGGGTTTGTGCTTTGGCTTTTCCTTTTTAAATTTTTGCAATCATCTATCTTGCAAACCTCTGTGAATATTTACTCCATCCTGAACTTGAAACTTTAAAAATATATAATAATGTTTATATCAATACCTATTTGATTATTATTGACTAAGGTTCAATTTTTTTTATTTTAAACTATGGACAGTGTTTATTTAAAAAAAAAAAAAGAAAAATTCAAAATGATTCAAATGATTAATGAAACTTACCTAAAATATTTTTGTTTATGAGTTACCTTCATAATAACAAATATTATTCTCCTAAAATTCAGAGAAGGGCTCATTTCTATGAATGACCGAGGTAAGAAGAGAAGAATGGCACTTCCACTGTGGTGATCAACATCGTAATGGACACTACATTAGTACCAACCGTGCATCGTCATCACAGATAGCAGCTTATTTCAAATATGTGTGATATTGTTTATTGTCACTGAGCTAAATGAATGAGTTCCCACCTACCTAGATGGAATATATGAAAACATTATAGTAAATTGGCTGGCTGTTGGATCACCTCCCCCTTGAGAAGGGAGCAGCCTTACCAGGCCACAGAGGATTACAATGCAGCCAGTCCTGATGGGATCGGATAGACTAGGATCAGAGGGAAGGGAAGGAGACCTCCCCTATTAGTGGACTGGGAAAAGGGCATGGGAGGAGAAGAGGGAAAGGTGGTGGGATTGGGAGGGAGTGAGGGAGGGAGCTACAGCTGGGATACAAAGTGGATAAATTGTAATTAATATAAAAATAAAAAATAAAAGGTATTTAAAAAGTCATAAAGTAAATAGGCAGTTTTGAGTCAATATAACTTGAGATACAGATAATGAAGGGTGCTGTCATTCATGATGGCTCTGTTCTCTTTTTATTCCATGGAGTCCAATGTACACATGAACTCATGAACTACTGGGGTTACAATGCAATGCCTGTGAACTACTAAACTACCATGTTTAGTTATTGTTAGTGTTCCTGGAGGAGAAAGCCAGAATTGGTGTTATGGGAATGAGCATGGAACAGAAGCAGAGAACAGTGCACAGAGAAGGGGGGGACATAAGAAAAAAATTAAAAAGGTTATGATAACATCAATGTGATGTTCACTCCCTGACTGCATTTTACTTTTCCCCTTACTTTTGCAAATCGTCTTGGGTTGCACATTGTAGTTTCAAGAGACCTGCATGCCAGTCTTTCCTTTAAGGCTACCGACTTGAGGTTACAAGAGGTCATCATTTTTGCCATCCATGGATCAAAGTGTGTGTTCTCTTGAGAGAGAAAATTATTTTTAAGAGCTTTAAATCCAGCACCTTTCACCAACTTAATTCTTTGGAAATGTTAGAAAAACATTTTTTTTTTCTTTTCTTCAAACTTGTTCTGATCTGACTTGAATTTTCCCACCCAGGGAGCAATTCAGGAAAGATTCTTGTTGCCAACCATTCGTGGCTGAATTTCTCAAGCATGACCTAGGTTAAAGTTACTTCAGTCCTGAGATCAGCCTTTTTACCCATTTATAGGTTTCACATTTCTGTTTCATCTCTGTTGGGCTATGGGACTGTGGGATGGGGTTCAGAGGTAGGGGCATCAAATGCCCTTACTCTTTCTTAGTGGACATGGTCTCCTAATGGTGATCCTGTCACTTTAAGATGAAAATGTTGACAGCCAGGGTGTGGAGTCTAGAGAAATAAATTAACACCCTTGACTGGTGTTCAAAGTTATGATTTCATAGGAGTGTGAAAATGATTATTCCATAGGAGGACAAGAGCTCACTCTGATGAATGACTTAATAACCTCCAACAATTAAGTGAGGTTATTTTATAAAATGGTGAGCTGCTGTCTGGCTTCTTCTACAGGCAGAAGACAGGATGAAAACAGAGAGGCACAAGCTATATACTATCGGGAGGATAGGATTCCCTTAGAAATTCTGAATTTCCGAATCACTATGGCTCTTATAAAAGAAAATAAGTTGCTGAAACAAATATAGGCAAGGAGCTCCTTGTAGGAGGAAAGAATCACTGGGGTCAGAGGTTAATCTTTTTATTGAAAGGAAAATATTCTTGATGAATTGGTTCTTCCATGCTGGCAGCTAACATGCTTTTCGGGTCCTATCTTGAAGATACTAAAGTTGGTCTTTCTTACATGGAAGGAATACTTTTGTTCTTCATTTTTTTTCTATACAAAAGAATTCTGCATTCTCCATCAATGCTAGAAAGCAAGTAGGTACACATTTGACATTTGTGAAATAACGTATATTATGATTTATGATAAAATGCCTGACATATGTCAAGAGTATGTCATGCCTCTGCGATAACATGTGCTGTGTGTCCTCTGAGACTATTTGGCTTTGTAGCATACTGTCCAATCACAGACCTGTCCCTGAACTTGCTCTGTCTGCCTCCTTCTACTGTCCTTTGTCATTCAGAACCAGCTGTGTTCATGTGTGACAATTAGAGTCACAGAGGTGATATTCTCCAGTAGCCCTTAAGAGACCCTGTGAGTGTTCAAAAAAAGGCACGTATTACCCCTATGACAATCCAGTTACCATATAGAGCCCCTTACCACTTTCCGTGTGTGTGTGTGTGTGTGTGTGTGTGTGTGTGTGTGTGTGTGTGTG
>NW_026592666.1:4703644-4715876 GCF_907164565.1 Psammomys obesus
GTGTGTGTGTGTGTGTGTGTGTGTGTGTGTGTGTGTGTGTGTGTGTGTGTGTGTTTTAGAAGAATGAAGCTTTCCAACTCCATTCCAATCAATCACAGCTCATTGCATGACATGTGTTCTGGGTAAAGCTATAAAATCAGATATTCACTCCAAAGAAATAGTGTAGGCATTAACTTTGGACCAATTTCTCATGCTATATTCTTAACTTCTTGCCTCATTTCCCCTACTGCTCCATCAGAGAATTTAAAGGTTTTTCTAAAGACAATAAAGCTGAAAGTAATGGAAAGAAAACTTGGCCAGATAAAAAGAAAATAAGTATTCAATATTAAAAGTATTTGAAAAGGAAGGAGTTACATTAAATAGCAATTACAGTGCAGTAAGGAAATAATTCCAAGGCTGGTAATCTCATCACGATTTGGGAGAATTGTATAGCAGAGCAGCAGAGGCAAAGCTCTGGAGTCAGCATAGAGCAATCTGGGCGTTAATATCTGGAGGATGATGGAGGCAAAGGCCATTAATGTGGAGATCTATGTGATGACCATTGTTGAGGTCTCATTCCTGTCTTCTGGCCCTTGATTTCCAGACTTAGGCTATTTCCCAGACATCTGAGAACCATTGTAGTAGACGAAAACCCTGAAATCATGTATTTACTCAAAGGTTTTTGTGATCGCCTCATGGGGTTGGGGTAGTAAGCAACATAGGCAAGGGAGGAAAGAGTTAACATCCTCCATCACGTTACAAGTTAGCTGTGACTCCACTGATGAGTTCTCTGTCACTCCTGTCAAACCACCAAACCAAATCAGCCTAAAACTTGTGATGTTTTATGTTTGCTCTATCTCTACCTTGTACATTGATATTTACCCAGCTGATTTAAATCTTCAATTTCTTCTTTTGTGTTCTTTTTTTCCTTTTCCTCTATTTCCAGTGTTTCATTCATTCTCTCTCTCTGTTTGCCTGCCCTCCATACAGAAAAGGAATGTTTTTCACCTGTGATTCTGTAACACCAAAGCATCTAGCAAATACTGATTGAGTTCAACGAAACTGAAGGTTTAAGCAGTCATTCTTAAGGCAAGAGGCAGTGAGGCAAGGAAAGAATGAAAGCCCAAGGGAAGCTTTACACAAGTAAAGTGATTATTTTTAGACGTATTAAAGAAAGAAAAGAGGAAGGGAGGGGAAGAGGGTGGAAAAAGAATGAAATTACTCACTTGCAGATTTACCTGTTTTATAGGGTTACTTTGTGGGTTTCAATATTGTATGATATGTTGCTGTGCTTTCTGTTAAGTAGTTGTGTTATTGCGATTAGCAAATGCTTTATTAATCCTTTCATTTCAGTATTGGTTTTGTGTGTGTATGTGAGTGAGAGAGAGTGAGTTCTTGTTATTATTCATAACTGGTGACTTCCCATCTGAATTTGGGGTGAAATTCTGAGGATCAGACTGTGACTCCCAAAGGGAATCTGATGGATGGTAAGAGCACCAATTGCTTCATTTTACCAGGATACACATACCTTGCTTTCTATATTTTTTAATCCTAGCCATGTTTTTCATGTTTTCTTAAGAAGACTTCCCTAGTTCATATGGTTTTAATATTACATTTCTAAACCTGGTTTTAAAATGAAGCTAGTTTACAAAACAGGAAAAAAAATGTGTGCTGAGGAAGCTGGTGGTGGACCAGTTGGTAGATGAAGAAAGATTTTTTTCAACATGGCAACTCTACAAATTTTGGTATCTGGGGAAAAGTAATTCTAATAAATTTTTCAACAGGGAACTCCATCCAGTTCATGTGGAATATTGATTAAGTTTTGGATGTTTTTCCATATAACTAACGAGTAATAACCTTGGTTCATGAAATGAGCAGAAAACAAGAAACAAGAGAAAACAATCTCCAGTATCTGTAATTATAATTGGTTTAAATAATAATTAATGCCATATTTTTGAATTTTTGTCAAGGTAAGAAGAGTATTCATATTGTTTTATGAAAAAAAAAGGAGGAACATGTTGTTCCTGATAATTGGTATTATTTCTTCTATGTACTGTAAGAGGGGGCACTTGCCTTTCTATCATATATATTTTTAATGTGGAAGGTTTTTTATTTTTATTATTAGTTACATTTTATTAACTCTGTATCACAGCTATATCCTGCTCCCTCATTCCCTCCCAATCCCACCTTCCCTCATCTCCTCCCTGCCCCTTTCCAAGTCCACTGATAGGGGAGGACCTCCTCCCCTTTCATCTGACCCTGTTTTATCAGGTATCTTCAGGGCTGGCTGCAAAGTCCTCCTCTGTGGCCTAGCAGGACTGCTGCTCCCTTGGGGGGGGGGTGTTTTGTTTTTTAAAAAGTGGTTTTAATTTCTAGTAAATAACCAACATGCAAACAGTTGAGTATTCTGATTTTTGTCCAGATCAACTAGAGTTACACCACATTACCCCACATACACACACACACACACACACACACACACACACACACACAGAGAGAGAGAGAGAGAGAGAGAGAGAGAGAGAGAGAGAAACAAAAACAGAAACACAGAGAGAAGGCTTTAGCTTACAGAGATAAAACAACTCCCATCACACAAGAAAAGACCTTCTACTGTGTTTTTTTTTCTCAAATTGGATGAATTCTAAATCCAGCTTGTATCCATAAGCTCACTATTTACTTCTGATCAGATCAGCATAAGTGACTGCAGGGCTCTGGACCTACTTTTCCTCCTCACCCTGGCTTCTTCCAGATCAGCATGCTCAGCCTCACAGTGATTCCAAAGGAGATCAACACTGTCCTTGCCACAAACAAGCCAATGATTTCGCTTTCCTGAAATAACAAGTCCCTAACTGTGTATGTATGAAATGTTAACAGTTGTTGCTGGTTTGAAATGTTTCTCTAGTCATTTTGTTTTCATACTCTTTTCTTTTAAATGAGAAAGCTGTTTGTTTTTTTTTTTTTTTCATATAAATATCCATGGTAGAAAAACAGTGGTTGCAGAGTAAATTATATATTTAGTCATCAGATGGAGCAGGAACCACAGTTGTGGAACTATCAAGGTCATGGAAGAGGTAAGCACAGAGTTACTTGTTTGCAAGCATCCAAACTACCTGTGTCCAGCTGAGGCATTCTGACTTTTCCTCAGACCTTCAGAACTCAAACCTTGCTTGTCCAGCATAGATGAATGAATCCAAAGGCTAACTCATCTCCATGTGCTTTTTAGTTCAAGAACTGCTATCACAAGAAGTTGAGGTTCCACCAAATCTTGAGGACATGGGAGATCATTGCCTAACGCATGCTCTGCTGGGATTGGATCATAGTCTTCTAGACCGGGATCCTCATCTCCTCCTTTCAACTTAAAATACATGACAATCTATTTGTAAGTTTCATACTGTTTGACTTTGGGGATATTCTGATTTACATTTTCACCCAGGGCATAAAGACTTCCCTATGTTCTCAGTAGAAGTCATCATTTTTTAATTATAACTTTGATGTTACCCGTTATGAGTGAGATGATATTTCATTGCCATTTATTTTTCATTTCCTTTCCAATTAGTGTTGTTGGAACATTTTGTCATCTACTTTCTAACTATGCATATACCTATATTGGAAAAATTTCTGATCAGAGCAAGGCATAGTATAAATCACCTGTGATCTCAGCACTTGGGAAATGGAGGTAGAAGGATCAGTATTTAAGGGGCTAATATAATCTATATAATTTGTTTTAGATTTGTTATTTATAATAATTAATAAAAATAAATGTGTCATGGTCACTATCCCACTCTAATTGTATCGACTAGTCTTTGTTTCAATGTGTGTGTGTATATGTATGTGTGATTTTTTTTATCACTATGTGCTGTATATACATATATAAATCGCATTATATGTAAACGGATGATGATTTTCATGAGCCAAGAAAGAAGTGAAAATCTAATTTTTAAGTTTGTTTAAAGAGGAACAAAAGTAGAGAATGCATACTGTGGAAGTAAAATGAGCTAACCATAGTGCTGAGGATACGGGCAGCTTTCCTGGATGAATAAGCTCTACGCGACACAGTGTTTCTACATCCTGTGTGTGACACAGTGTGACTCCATCCTCATTACACACTTCTCTCTTTCCCCTTGGCATCATGCAGATTCACTAGAATCTCATCTTCATCCTAGGACAGTGTTTTAAGAACAATAATACAAATGCTATTCAATGTCTGTTTTCATATTCGATTTCAAGACAAGCCTCTGACATGTCTACACTGATTTGAAAGTATTTCAACCCATTTATAATAATAACTTCAACAATCTGGAGGATGCGTTTATGCCAGTCCAAATCATGAATGTGAAAGAGGGTTAAGAGATACTGAGAGACTGGCAGAAAATTTTTTTGTCACAAGCTCAGTATCTCATTTAAATAACTGGCCAACAGTCCCCTGTCCATGAGATATAATGGACAAGTTCACTTCCTGGCCATTATCCCCAGCATTTCCACTCTCTTTTTACTGTTCTACTAGTTCATGGTGATGAAAATTCATTGTGAAAGAATGTGTGTAAAACAAATATGTGTATCTACCATTCACCCGTGGAAGGGCTAAGTACCTTCTTGAATGTGTTCTTCATCTTACCATCCAATAAAAGGAGTAAGAAATGGAAAGGCCCATTCAATCATCTTGACCACTCCTTTTCTCCATTTCAGAGTAAAAGGGCATCTCCAAGGTCAACGCTAGAGAACGCTTCTGGAATTTATAGAGCCATTCAGCAAGCCATCCAGCAACAACAGTCTAGGATTCAGAATTCAAATTAGAAAAAAAAATCATTATTTATCAGCTTACTCGTTGCTCTCTCTTTCTGTCAGAATCCACAAATACAATGGCACTGAATGTGGAGGAAAAGGTAGTTGTGTTTTGAATTTGTTTTCTTAAACTGAAATTCGTCTTGACTGTGCCTCTGTCTTTGTCTCTGTCTCTCTGTATCTGTCTCTCTCTGTCCCTCCATCTGTCTCTCTATCTCTGTTTCTCTCTGTCTGTCTCTGTCTCTCCTCTTTCTGACTCTCCTCTTTCTGTCTGTCCTCTCTCTCTGTCTCTTCCGTCTCTCGTGGTCTTGCTTTTGTGTGACAGGAAAATCTCAGCTTCTACTACATCAGACAACCCTGCTGTGCTGTGTTAATGAGCCCTAATGTTTTTCACATATGTTGTCCATGGCTGGACTACTTGATTTTTGTTTAATCATGGGAAAAATTGCTCAAGTTATATCATGTTGGCTCTTAGGATAGCTTGAAGTAAATAGTCGTACTATTCCACATATATTATAATATAGGCAGTATCATCCCAAATCCCTGTGCCTTTCTTACAATTAAATGACCTGTCTTTTTAAAACTCAGTGTTAAGAGATTATGTAGCAAGTTGATGTCACACAATATCGTCTACCTCATTAGCCGTACACAGTCCCTACACTGAAGGGTTAGCCTATACTGTCAGCTTTACAATCTACAACAGAAAGAAATTCTTCTGTTGAGTTAATCTAGTTTTACAGAGTTAGGTTTGGTATTTGACTTGTGTTCAAAGTCTCAGGATGCTGCTCTGGAGAATGTTTAAGCTAGCAAAGGGAACTCAGAGAGATTCTATCAAATCTAAAACAAATAAACCTTATGTAAGTGTGCCAAGCTTCTCAGTGTTCTATAACATCAAGTAATCAATAGTGTCCTCACTTCTAACTTCTAATTCGATCTAACGGAGTCACCTAGAACCTATACGCTATAGTTGTGATGGGGGTTAGAGCTAGTGTCGGCCGCTAAACTCTGGCTGTCTTAGTGTCACCAGGAGAGTTTCCAGAAGTACTTACAATGCAGACCACTTTCTCCCTAGAAAGGAGAGATTTAATTGGCCTGGAGAGAAGCCAGACATTTGTATTTTTAACAGTTCCCTAGGAGATTCTAATGGGCAGCTGCTGAGCAAAAGTTCAATTAAGCTGAATCTTAAATGAATTATAAGTGTATTACATATTATAATTGCCTATAAGACTTTACTAAGAGACTTTCAGCAAATTTTAAAAGAAGAGCCATCTGTTTGAAAGAGAAAAGTGAACAAAAAAAGAACTATGGGTACTAGATATCAGCCTCACTTTCCAATACGAGACAGAGAGGTGGGGGAAAGAAAGAGGAAATGGGGAAAGAAAGGAAAGGAAAAATATGTGGTTTTTTTTGTTTTGTTTGTTTTGTTTTTTGTCCCAGATAGTAGGCTATTTTACTAGTCTATTTAATGTGTTCTGTCTACCTTAGTATTCAGGAGCCTTGGCATAAAGGTGCATATGAGAAAAATTAGTGTGATGGTTAAGATACTGATATTCGTCTTTGTACTTCAAATTCTTACTGCTGTAGCATTTACTGATGATCTTGGTTGAATTACTTAATCCCCTTCTTTCTACATTTTCTTTCTATGAAGGGTTAACAGCTGCCGATGAAACGATTCAGTGCCTTCATAGGCAAGAAATACTCACATTGGTTTCTGGCCCAAGGAAAGCTTTACATAAGTAATGTATTATTTCCATTATCTCATTAGTTGATTTTATCACTGTAGGAACATGATAGAGCACACTTACCTATGTCTGGACACTATTGCCTACTACATAGCTGCTGAGCACCACAGTCTCCATGAAATGTATAGCCTGACAAGGACTAAGTCTCCATGAAATGTATAGCCTGACAAAGACTAAGTCTCCATGAAATGTATGGCCTGACAAGGACCAAAGCTTTTTACACAATGAAAAGCTATGTTGACGATTATTACCCCTCAACTGCCACTGACAGCAAATAGACACAAAAATCAAAAATTAAAGTGGCTGATAGGCAAATGGAATACTTCACACAAAGGCTGGCTTCCTTTCCCAACTCCAGCTCTGCCATTCAGGGCTCTTTGCACATCTTAGATAGCGGCCACATGAAACGCTTTCTTTCATGGAAAAGTCCCCATGGGTTTTTTGAGGTTTTGTTTTGTTTTGTTTTTTGCTAGTATTGGAAAATTGGTTGAATATAATTATGTGTTTACTGGCCCCATTGTTGTAATACTGTGAAAACTATAGTCTCCCAGAGGTTTTGTATGCTTCTATAGCAGTTATGATGCTATTTGGAGCATAAACAGTATGCAAGGGTGAAATTAAAGTTTCCATTTGTACAATAACAAAACTGACATAATGTGGATTCAAAGTGGCAGGGAAGACAGAGAAAACAATGAAAAAGATTTTTGTGTAAACATGAATAGCCCTTGCTATTGACTTCATTATTTGACAAACACCAATGGAAAACGTCAGTCATACCATCAGCCCAGCTTGGATTCTGCGCACTGTTGACCCTCATATAGTTCTGGACTTTTACATCCTTCAGTGTGTCAGAATAAAGATTTAGACCAAGCAAAGAAACAGGAAAAATAAGCCTTCCTGCTGTTTAAAGAAAATAAGGCTGTTCTACCTATGATTATCCATTATGAAGAAAGCTGACTTGATTTTCCTTTGTTTTGAGCTGACTTGATTTAATTCTCATTTTAGTCTTTAGTCATACTGGAAATGCTTCTGTTCTTTACAGCCCAGTACAGCAAAATTAAGCTATAAGTACTTAATGTACCTATTGTTAGGATTTGTGCGTCTGTTAGAAACACTTGATTCTGACATTGTAATAAGAACTAACCATCAATAATAAACAAATCATATTTGGCATGGGCAGCAAATAAACATCAGGCCAAAAATACCAGGTATGAATAGTTGGGACCTGTAATTATTGACTTACATGGCAAAAGGAAAGTTAATTGAGTGAAAATTCTTAGAGTAGAAAGATTACCCTGTTTGGGATCATATGGACAAACTAGTACTATCATTTGTAATATTGTTTTAGCAAAAAGTTTCAGTTTTATAAATTTTCTCTAAATGTAAGTGTAAACTAAGAATATTTATTAATATTTTGTGTATATATTATGAATATTATTTATTTAGTCATTGTACAAGTGGAAAACTAGAATCTGAAGACTTGAAAAGGGTGGAATTTTCTTAAAATCATCTAAGAAGTTATGTGATGGTAGTTACAAAGTCATTGATGTGCCATTATAGCCATGTTTATTTACATAGGAAGATATTAAGCAAGATATGAAAGGGAGGAGGCACACTGAGAGCTAATGGTTTAAGTGGGGATGGGAGTGACAAGAGATGGGAAAGGAGGGAAAGGGCTAAGTTAACCAAAATTAAGATTGAATGAAGAAGCCCTATAAAACTTGGTAGTTTGTAAAAAAAAAAATTAACTACACTTTTAAGAATTTTGAACAGAAATATACCACCTTAATGAACAATGTTACTCTTAGAAGACATGGTTTAGTTAATAAGAATCTTACTTCCAGGAACAGGTTCCTTCCTTGTGAGTTATTGATCAGAGAGCTCCCCCAAAACAACAAAGGCTATTTCCATCACTGTTGATTGGCCACCTCTTGCGGAAGGCAATACACACTTTGATTGCAAGATTCAGAGAAATCATTTTTTAATGAACTACAAAATTCTCTTTACTGTCCAGTTTCATAATTCTGGAAGATGCTTTGGGAGAAAAGTTATCATTGGTCTTATCCAGCACAGAACGTTGCATGCCACAAGTCAACATGCTGGCAATATGTGCCAACCAGTGCTATAGTGAAAAAACTGTTTATTGTAGGAACCAACCACTCTCTTCACTGCAAGGAATTCATGGCTGGTACTGCAAACATGTTGTAGAAGAGTGGTAGGAAAGATAGAAGGACCCAAAAGGGTCAGGAACTCCACAAAAAGACCAACAGAGCCAACTAACCTGGGCCCAGGAAGCTTGCAAAGCCTGAAACACCAACTAAGAACCATGTATGGACTGGGCCTAGGCCCCCTACACAGATGTAGCCAATGGGCAACTTGGTCTTCATGTGGGTTCCCTAGTGAAGGCAGTGGGAGCTGTCTCTGACTCTCTTGCATGCTTTTCAATTACTTGCCCCTGGTGGGACTGTGTTGCCAGCCCACCATGGTAGAGGATGTGCTCAGTCCTGATTAGACTTGATGTGCTGGATGGGTAGGTAGGAGAGCTCCTCTTTTCTGGGGATTATGGAAAGGGGGTTATGGGCAAGAAGGAAGGAGGGTAGGACCTGGAGGAGAGGAGGGAGGGGGCTACAATTGGATGTAAACTGAATAAAAAACAGAGAAGCAAAACTAAGGGCTTATAACTAAGGAGGTTATAAGCCCTAGGGGATAACCTATTGATGTTGGTTTTTTAAATGTTCACGTTATCATACTGCCTTTTAAATATTTTTTATAGAGATTTGTGCTGCTCCCAACTTTGGTTAGTGAAACCTTTTATTGCACTGAATAGCAGTTAATTCAGAGATGTCTTCCTGCTCAGTGTGCTGAGACTAAATGACTGTGACTATTCAGCCATAGATAGGACATCTTTATTTCCGATGTCCTGAGTGGTTTGAGTCCTGGTAACATGACCAAGGTTGGTGAAAGAATGAAGAAAGGACAGCCACAGAGGCACACATGCAGAAAAAAAAACAGGGTCAGGTGGTTTGTGCGTGTGCTGATGGAACCTTAACCACTATACAATTACTGGAATCTCAGCATATTTATTATGCATAACACAGGGAGAAGAGTTAGCTAATCTCAGCAGGAGGTCTCCTTAAGGTGAACAGTCTCATGCTATAAAAATCCAGGAGGAAGAAGCTGCTGTTGCTAGTTTTTGCATACACTGCTCAACTGTTTGTAAACACTGTACTTGCTCTCACTGTCAATAATCACACTCAAACCACAGGTATGCATTGCCATCTCTCTGAGCTTCATACCTACACTGTGAGGGCTGCCTAATTCCCATGGGTCAAATGTTGGTCCTTCCTAAAAGATATGATAAACATAATGAAATATATACACCTAAAGAAGATAATCAAGAAAGCGGACACGGGGTATGATGATCAATCCTCATTTAGAAAGACAAATGGGATATGCATTGAACATATGACAGGAGTCTACCGCAGAAGGCATCTGAAAGACTCCACCTAGCAGTGTATCAAAGTAGATACTAAGACTCATAACCAAACCCTCGGCAGAGTGCAGGGAATCATATGAAAGAAGGGGAGTTTGATGTGGAAAGGATAGGAGCTCCACAAGGACCAAATATATCTGGGCACAGGGTCTTTTCTGAGATGGACGCTCAATCAAAGACCATGAGAGGATAAAACCTACAACCTCTGCTCAGATGTGACCCGTGATAGCTCAGTAATCAATTGGTTTTCCATAGTAAGGGGAACAAGGACTGTTTCTAACAGGAACTCAATGACTGGCTCTTTGACCTCCCCACCTCCCAAGGGAGGAGCAGTCCTTTTAGGCCACAGAGGAGGACTTTGCAGCCAGTCCTGAAAATACCTGACAAAACGGAGTCATATGAAAGGGGAGGAGGTCCTCCCCTATCAGTGGACTTGGAAAGGGGCAGGGAGGAGATGAGGGAGGGAGGGTGGGACTGGGGAGGGAATGAGGGATACAGCTGGGATACAGAATTAACAAAATGTAACTAATGAGAAAAATAAAATAAAAAAAGAAAAAAAGGAAAAAAAAAACAGAAAAACAAATGTTGATCCTTGACACAGGCATACCCATGTCAATGATACACATTTACTCAAGACTAAATTCACCTACTTTTAATATTCTTTCTAGGCTTCCTTTGCTCCTCATGTTTCTCAACCTCCCATGTCCCCAGCCAAGACTCAGGGAACATCATGGAAGAAGAAAAAGAACAGGAAAATAGAGAGCAGTACTGTGAAATATTTCCTTAGACATGACAAGGCTGCTGCATTCAAGAAGTCATAGTAGCTACAAGACCAAGCCAGATAAAAATTCTATCATAGATAGGGAAAAGGTTCCTGTGACTTTCACTGATAGCTGAGGAGTTATTGGCACTTGATGGTTATTTAAGTAGAGAGAATCACTTATATTCAAGAATCTTATCACTAGTCAGTTCCCAATGACCCAATGTTTGACCCCACACTACACACATGCGGGAAATGCTGTTGGACTCAGAAAGTAAATAAAACTTAGAAAGACATAAAGTTGTTAGGCAAATGTTATGAGGAATCCTGGGGATAGTTGAAGAGATGGAAAGGTAACCAAGATATGCTGTGTACTAGCATGAAATTTTCAAAAATAAAAGTATAGTAAACATGTATATAAAAATAAACATATTTCTATAAACAAAATTTGTACTATGCTACAGCACAAATCATAATAATACTTATTTCTGTGTTGTAGAATTAAAAATCTCATGTTTGTGTGTATGAGATTTTCTGCATGTTAAAATTGTTTTTTCTAAAATGGAATTTGTCAATTTTGTTATCAGAAGTAAGTTAGTTTTGGGGCAGGTACAGTTTCCTAAGACCCAGTCCTCAGCCTAAACTGAAAGCATGAAGGATGTTTGTATTGGCAGGCAGTAATCTGCATTGTACATATAAAAGTAGGAAATGGTGGAAATAACATTTATCCAAATTTCTTTATGAAAAAGAGATTACCTACTACATGAGGAGCCTTCCAAGCTTACTATGTAATTATTAGCCTAAAGAAGTGAGGATGTTTACTTGCAAAGGTTTAGAGATAAAGTTTTAAAGACTCGTTAAAATGAAATAGGCGTAGGAATCTTCCAAGTTAAATCCTGAGTGCCCTGTTCTTATAATTCAGTAGATCTAATTATTTTAAGTCATGGTGCTCCCTCAGAACAGCTGAACAGAGGAAGAAAAACTTAGGTTGGAGTAAAGAGGGTTAAAGTTACTAATGTTACTGATTTTATTTTTTGAGGTGTTATTTTTCAGAATACGAAAGACAAAAATAGAATGCGCATTTGCACTGAATCTTTGGTTTGAACAGAGACTAGAAGTGCCAGTAACAAATGTTGGTAATCATGGGATATTTAAAGAAGAACAAGACACATGTAATGTTACGTAAAAGGCAAATTTGTTTAGTCTGACAATTACAAATGTCTTTCAGTAGCTGGGGATGGTCTTATATGGTTCTATACTCAACACATATACACACACAAAGAGAGGGAAGAGAGAGAATCGAACTATCTTTTTTTAATATTATTTTTTTCTTATCAGTTACATTTTATTAACTGTATCCCAGCCGTGTCCCGATCCCTCATTCCCTCCCAGTCCCTCCCTCCCTCCCTCATCTCCACCGTGCCCCTTGCCAAGTCCACTGATAGGGGGACCTCCTCCCCATTCATCTGATCCTGT
>NW_026592666.1:4725876-4811474 GCF_907164565.1 Psammomys obesus
ACAGGATCAGATGAATGGGGAGGAGGTCCCCCTATCAGTGGACTTGGAAAGGGGCACGGAGGAGATGAGGGAGGGAGGGAGGGAGGGACTGGGAGGGAATGAGGGATCGGGACACGGCTGGGATACAGAGTTAATAAAATGTAACTGATAAGAAAAAAATAAAATTAAAAAAAAAACAAAAAAAATCTTAAATCTGCTATCCAAATCATAAAATAAACCCTATTGTTAATAGCGATGCTTATTTAAAGATTTTTTTTTTACTTTTTATCTATGTATGAATGTTTGTATGTATGTGTGCATGTGTGTGAGTGTCTCTGTATGTGTATGTGCCTATGTAAGTGCATGCATGTGCTCACATGCATGTACATGCCCATGGAAACCAGAAGAGATGTGTTATAGGAGGTTGCAAACTGCCCAGTGTGGGTGCTGGAAACCAAACTTGCGTCCTTTGAAAGAGCAACAAGTACTTTTAACCACAGCCATCTCTCTAGCCTCATTTACTGATATTTAAAGAAGACTTTTAAATTTGTAAGAGCGTTTAGTGCATTAGCTATTTATGTTTTGTCATACTGAGGAAACATGCTGTATGTTGTTTCTTGAACTAGCCCTGGCTCACACTTTCTCAACACGTCTCATTATTTTGCATAGTGCTAGTCACAGCAACAGACTGCCAATTACGTCACATATCATGGGAAGTTTTCCATGAATTGTAAACACTCCAGATCGCATGCAAGAAAATGATCCTATTCTAGTCAGCACACAATTTAGATTAATTTCTACCAAAAAATCTATATTATCAATGAATGTACACTTGTATCCTTATAATGCAGTATTGTATTAAAAATAGAGTTTGCTAGCATTCCAAAAATTAAAAAAAAAAATCTTTAGATCATGCCAGAACATTGTCATGGCTTTATAAACTCACAGCACAAGAGAAATTTAATAGTAATGAAATAAAACTTTAATATTGTATAGGTAGGAATTCTTTGGGAGAAAAATATACAATTTTACTTGGTTTTTAAGAGAGTTCAAACTCACTTGCTTGAAGCATTCCAATATTGAACAATCAATAATAACCACGAATCCACAAATTAATCTGAAATAGTGACCAGTGGTGGCTCAGAACAACAAAAAGGGTTAGAAAGTGTTAAGGGCCTATTTCAAAAAGAGTGAGTTAACGTCCTAGTCCCTTCTCTAGCACCTTCCAGCCCATGGTCCATTTTTACTTTCTTGGTTTCTGTGGCTATTCCAGGGTATATACCCATATCTGGAAATTTGGAACTATCATTAAGGCTGCCTAAACAAGACCTAAACAAGAACAGCATCAATAAACATTCTCACTTATAAAAGAGAAATCTCATGATGCCCCAGCCCTAGATAAAGACCTACAGGAAAATAAGGACTACTTAGAGAAGGTGGATTAGTCTTTCTCAAAGATGACCCCTTATTTATTATTCAACACAAAGTGGTTGTGTCTGAAATCACATGCGTGCAAGCAACACTAAACAGAATCAGCAGGTGGTATTTATACATTTATGCAGATATATATGCCATAACAATTAATGAGTCCATGAAAGTGAAATAGAGTTGTGGGAGAGCCACTGGTACTTACCCACTGAGATGCAGATTGAAGATGGACTTTTGAATTTGCAAGTATGAAGTTTTGGCAGAGCAACTGGATCCAAAGCTCAGTGTAAAAAATTCAACTCAAGGAGATCCCCAAGCTAAGAAAAAAAGAGAAACAGAATCACAGAGGCCATGTAGCAAGCATTAAAAATGAAAGAGAGCAAGGAGGGGCATTTGAGAAGCTTGGAATGGAGGAAAAGGAAGGGGGAAATGATGTCATTGTATTATAACCTAAAAAATTTACAAAAAATTAAAGGAAAAAATTTAGGCTAATAAAATTATATCAACAATTTAGAATGGATCAATAACTGTATGGAAAAATAAGATGAAGGAAGGATTTTTTTTTTTAGTATTTGTATTCCTTTTTTCTTCATTATTACTAGTAGTATCATTTAAAAGGAAGGATTTTTTTAAAGATGAGTTTCTCTGCGCAATGATCCATGTTGATGGGAACACTCTCCTAGAGAGGAAATGCTGGTAATTTTTTTTAATTTTATTTTTTTCTTATCAGTTGCATTTTATTAACTCTGTATCCCAGCCGTGTCCTGATCCCTCATTCCCTCCCAGTCCCTCCCTCCCTCGCTCATCTCCACCATGCCCCTTGCCAAGTCCACTAATAGGGGGGACCTCCTCCCCATTCATCTGATCCTGTTTTATCAGGTATCTTCAGGACTGGTTGCAAAGCTCTCCTCTGTGGCCTAACAGGACTAAAGAAGCTGAAAAGCAGCAAACCAAGTAATCCAATGAAAAAATGGGGAACAGAGCTAAACAGAGAATTCTCGACAGAGGAATATCGAATGGCAGAGAAACACTTAAAGAAATGCTCATCCTCATTAGCCATCAGGGAAATGCAAATCAAAATGACCCTGAGATAACACCTTACACCATCAGAATGGCCAAGATGAAAAACTCAAGGGACAACACATGCTAGAGAGGTTGTGGAGAAAGGGGAACCCTCCTCCACTGCTGGTGGGAATGTAAATTTTTTAATTCTTTATTAATTACACTTTATTGACTTTGTATCCCCCCTGTGTTTTCCTCTCTCCTCCTGTCTCAATCCCTCCCTTCCTCCACCCTCTGCATGCATACCCCTCCCCAAGTCCACTGATAAGGGAGGTCTTCTTTTCCTTCCTTCTGACCCTAGTCAATTAGGTCTCATCAGGAGTGGCTGCCTTGTCTTCTTCTGTGACCTGGTAATGCTGCTTCCCCCTTGGGGGGAGGTAATTAAAGAGCAGGCCAATCAGTTCATGTCAGAGACAGTCACTGTTCCTATTACAATGGAACCCACTTGGATACTGAACTGCCATGGGCTAAATCTGTGCATGGGTCTTAGGTTATCTCCATGCATAGTCCTTGGTGGGAGTATCAGTTTCAGGAAAGCCCCCGTGCTCAGATATTTTGGTTCTGTTGCTCTCCTTATGGAGTTCCTGTCCTCTCCAGATCTTACTGTTTCCCACTTCTTTCCTAAGATTCCTTGCACTCTGCCCAAAGGTTGCCCATAAGTCTCAGCTAAGATCAAAAACTCAAGAGACAACACATGCTGGAGAGGTTGTGGAGAAAAGGAAACCCTCCTCCACTGCTGGTGGGAATGTAAACTTGTACAACCACTCTGGAAAGCAGTCTGGTGCTTTCTCAGACAACTAGGAATAGTGCTTCCTCAAGATCCAGCCATACTACTCCTAGGCATACACCCAAAAGATTCTCAAGTACACAATAAGGACAATTGCTCAACCATGTTTGTAGCAACCTTATTTGTAATGGCCAGAAGCTGGAAACAGCCCAGATGCCCCTCAGTGGAGGAATGGATGCACAAATTGTGGTATATCTACACAATGGATTATTACTCAGCAGTAAAAAAACAAGGAAATCATGAAATTTGCAGGTAAATGGTGGGATCTGGAAAAGATCATCCTGAGTGAGCTATCCCAGAAGCAGAAAGATGCACATGGTATATACTCACTCATATAGACATATAATATAGGACAAACCTACTAAAATCTGTACACCTAAAGAAACTAATCAAGAGGGAGGACTCTTGCTAAAATGCTCAATTCCTATCCAGAAAGGCAAAGAGGCTGGACATCAGAAGAAGAAGAAAAGAGGGAACAAGTCAGGAGCCTGACACAGAGAACCTCTGAAAGGCTCTGCCCTGCAGACTATCAATGCAGATGATGGTTTTTCAAAGAGAGATTATTCTAGGAAAAAAAAAATGAGGAGGATGCCAAGAAATGCATCTCCGTTTCTGGCTTATACATTGAAAAGGACAGTGGAGGAGTTTATCAGACCAGCAAATACTGGAAGACAATAAGCTCACAGAGAAGACCATGAGCTCACTTGCAATGGTTTAGATTAAAGAAGGCTTTAAGTCAACTAAGAGATACAAGTAGGCAGCTAGATAGTAAGAGGCTAGAGCTTAAGAAACACACTTTAGTCCACAGTACATGGTAAGCAAAGGGAAAACTTCCAGGGTCCATGACCCTAGAGGGTCTCTGACCGTCATGCACATTTCATCCTAAGTTGATGAATGAAAAAGTGTATTTTAAAGATTCTATTTATGATCTATATAAGTGTGTGTGTGTGTGTGTGTGTGTGTGTGTGTGTGTGTGTGTGTGTTAGTTCTGAGTTAGCAATGTTAACCTTATTGTTTTGATACTGAAATTGAAGTTCAGGGAAATTTGTCTAGGGTCACACACAAAACCAGAAGGAGTGGATATGGATTAAACACAAGTTTTGTTTTTCTTTTGAATGCATGAATTCCACTTTATCATCCCTAGTTTTGAATATCACTTTTCTCACCTGTATTTCTGAACTCGAGGTATTTTCTTTCTTCTTTATACCTCTTAGCTTTTCCCAGGGTATGATGCTCCCAGGATAATCTGTGTGGTAAATAACCTACAGACTTGAAAAGCTGCCATAAGTGTTGGTGTTGGTACTGCTGAGTAGAAAATGCTGAATTTTCTCAAAAAAGTGGATGATGTGAATACATGAGAATTCACTTCCTCTAACAATCAAAGAAGTAAGAGAATGTTGGAAGGGAACTAAGGTAAAATATCTACTTCATGTAAGCTCTCATACAACACTGGTCTACACAGATATGAACAGGTTAGGAAAGTACTTATTGTCAACCTGAAAGAAAGTTAGGAAAAACCTGATCTGAATCTCCTAAACTTTGTTATTTTGAACTGAGCAATTAAGGAAAATAAGACAGGCAGTATCTGTCATTCATCTTTTATTGCAATCCCTTTGAAGACCAAGACACTAAAACAGAATCAGAGAGACCCAAGGTCTATGAAAACAAAACCAAAATTGAAAGTATAATGCTACAACGCTAATGAAAGCACACAGGCATGCAAATTAGTTTTGCAGAAAAGTTCAAGTTTTCCTATTTCCTTGGCAACCAAAGAAGGTTATGATATTAAGTGCTTGAACATCTGCATTCTTAGAGCATTCTTCTTTAGAAAATGAGATAAATGTTCAAGTGCCGCTATGGCCAGAATATAGTACTCTGTCGCAATGCCAAGGGAACATAGAAAATAAAGGCCTTATCTCTAAATCACCTTAAGACTAATACCTAAAGGAGATTCTTTTCTTTTCTCTTCAGAAAAGGCAATCCAAGTTAGCTGCATGAATTTCCTGAGATTGCTAAATTGTGGATGTTTTGAGTTCTCTAGCTGATCATTACATGCTGTCTCTATACTACTAAAAGGTCTTTATTACTATTAGTCTTAGGGTAAATTTGGCTCATGGCAGTTCAGTGTCCAAGTGGGTTACATAGTAATGGGAAGAGGGACTGCCTCTGACATAATCTGATTGGCCTGCTCGTTGATCACCTCCCCCTAAGGGGAGAGCAGCCTTACCAGGCCACAGAAGAGGACAATGCAGCCACTTTTGAGGAGAACCAATAGACTAAGATCAGAAAGGAGAGGAGAACCTTCCCTATCAGTGGACTTGGGGAGTGGCATGCATGCAGAAAGGGGAGAGAGGGTGAGATCGGGAGGGGAGGAGGGAAGGGGCTTATGGGGAATACAAAATGAATAAAGTGTAATTAATAAAAAAATTTAAAAAAAAAGAATATGTTTTGTTCACAGGTTGAAGAACATCGGCATAAATACCAACAAACAACCAAAAGTCAGCCAGATTTCAAATAATATACAACTACCAATTCCCACACTAGAATGATTTCATTCTGTCAAAGGACAAAAGTCAACTGTATAACATCAAAATGAAAAATATAACATGATGTAATGAACAGTAAGTAATTCTGAACATCTTTATCACTCCTCTATTTTCTCTGCTTTCTGGAAATCTTTGAATAAGAGGTGGAGGGTCTCTGAATTTTTAGTATCCATGCCCCCCCCCAGCCACAATCAACAGTACATGCCTGCCCTATAAAAGTTCTGGATTTTGTTCACCAAGGTTAGGTTGTACCGTCATCATCTCAGAATTATTCCAATCATGATCAGCATGTAAATAAAAGAATCCATGAAATAAATTTTGCAGATACTGTGGTACTGGAATACCAGCTCTTTGGAAGCAGAGGAAGGAGGAACAGAGTTCAGACTCAACTTGAAATAAACAGCAAACATTTTCAAAGCCAGTCTATTCTACAGAAGTCCATGTCTCAAAAAAGGAAAGAAGGAAATTCTTACTATGTAATAATTTACATCTGTTGTTTACATTTGTGGTATAAGGCAAAATATTTGAGAGGTAGAAATGGAAGTTTTAAATGGAAGTTTGCTTCGGTGGTGTGTTGTTAATGTTATTGTTTACTTTTCTCGGGGAGGTAAAATAAACATCTACTCATCTTAGATAAGGCATGATGGCTAATGAAATGAACCTTCCAATCTCAACATGATGAACCAATAATTTTTATTAGGCCTTCCTTGCAATAGAATGGTAGATGAGGAGACAGTTGCAGGAGTTTGAGTGACTCAAAAACAGCTCCATCACTGAAAGTCTCCACAATCATGGGTACAACCTCACAAAAGCTCCATCACATAACCCCTCCTTTAGTTAAACTTATACCTCCCATGAACTTTAACACTCCCAAGATCGGGTTCATGTGGGATACAAGAAAGTGTCGTGGATAGAATCCCAGTTGTCGATCCTGTCCTCCTTCCTCTTCTGTTTTTACTAGGCAGCATTAACTGTGCCATTATCAACAAAGACCTGGCTATCTCTGTGTTCTCTTTCCTCTGTTGCCATGGTGATGGGGTCACACATTTTGTAGGTCACCCCAGCAAATTGTAATCCATGGTGGCTCACGCCTGAAGGATATCACTTTTTCCCTTACTATATCCCCCACGTTAGCTGGATGCTTATACTCTTTCTTTTTGCATGTACCCTGAGCCTTTAGAGGGTTTGCTATATTTGATCCTTTAGGTGTGTAATGTGGCCACTAATGCCACAACAGCCATCATGAATTCTTAGAACTTTGATTATAACTCTCTACCAGTAACCACATTCCAGTGAAAAGGAGCCTTTCTCCACATGCAAGCCATATGATGGTGGTATGGTAAGGAGTAAATATAATGTAAGTAAAAAGGCAATTAAAAGGTACATTACACATTTTAGCCAATAGAAATAGCCTCTCCCTTGGGGTTTTCCACCTGGCCATAGTGACCCACCCCTGGTGCCAGACTTTTGTTCAGTAATTTCGAAAGCCGCTGGGTGTGTCTCTCACCCATGCAGGATATCTTTCCTCAAACTATTTGACAGCTCTTTCTCTTGTTCTTTTCAAATGCTTTCTCCAAATCTATAAAACATGCATAACTTAGTAAATAAATGGTATGCAGTCTTTTACAGGAAATGGACAGATGCTCTGAAGGCCTATCACTTTGTATTCTAAGTAAATGACAATTGGTTTGACACAAGTATTGCCACATTTCACTTGGCCCTTACAAGCCTCTTTGCCCGTTCTTCTCATCTCACCTTTCTCATCTCTCTGTTACTTCAGCACTTCACAAAACCAATTGACTTGCCATTATTATTCATACTAATTTGCCAAAGTCTCTTTTATGTAATAAGATCGTACCCTACCATGTTGTTCACGAAAGCCACTAATACTCCATACCAGCCCTGAGGTCCCTGCTGAACTGACTTTATTTTCTTAGCTCTTTAGATGAGCACAGTTATGTTCAAACTGGTACATTTGGTATACAGAATCAGCTCAGTAACGTGTAGTTGCTGATTTATCATCATTTCTATCACACTCTCATTAACATTGGGCCACTATCCTATGGAAGCACAGCTGACAGTTCCATCCCATGCTTTACTTGCAGGAATTGAAATACGTATACTGGGTAATCAGTGGGCCCTCTTAGTAGACTCCACTCACCATCCCATACTGCTCAGAATGAGTGACCCATCCAAGTTTCCCCCAAACATTGTCTATATTGACTCTCTATATGTGTAGACATCTCAGCCTTGTTTTTATTTTTTTATCCATAAAAATGGTAATACTGTTGTCACTACAAAAAAAATTTTCCATTCTATATCACATGGAAAAATGAGATTGCCATTGTGGATATTCTTTCCTCCGATGCAACATCCATAGTTCTGCCCTCTACCCACAGCAGAGACCAAGAATGCTCTTCCAAAACTCATATATGTGTTCTCTACAACTGCCTTGTCCTGAAGTTGTACAAAAATTTGTAATGTTACTTTTTTCCTGGGAAGACAGGAACAAACGTCAATTCACCTTAGACCAGACATCAAGAAACTAAAGGAACAAATCCTTCAAACTACAACTTGGTAACCAATAAACTAATTTAAACTTACAGGAGCATGGATAACTTACAGGAATGTAACAAACTTAAACACAGCTGAATTTCTGAAAGCCACACACATCATTGGCAACAGTCTAAGTCTGTATCACAGAGCACCACCTTAGTTAACCTTCTTCCTCCTATGTACTCTAGCATGTCTCAACATCATGTGAATCTGGAGGTGAACATCCAAAAGTTATGGCTAACATCCCTGTAGAGGGTCTTGTGATCTTTCCTGTTCTCTTCTTCTAGGGAGTACCTTTCCATTACTGTAGATAGAGCATCACTATAAAGTTCTGCTTCTTTTGTTGCTATGATTATGGAGCCAAGCATTCTTTAGGTCACCATAGCAACCTCTGTTCATTTCTATGCTCTTAGAAATTTGATTTTGTATAACACATACTATAGTTCTCTTTGTAAAATTGGCACAATGCTATTTTTCCATATGTTCCCTATTTTCTTTCAAAAGTAGAGATATGAGCTAGAAGTGAGATGGCTAACTGTAAGTGATTTTACAAATGAGTTCCTTTTGGAGGCCTAGAGTGAAGGAGAAAAGAACATTACTTCTGGGAAAGGTTTTTCGTTATAAAAATATTTTTTATTCATAGTTATTAAAATGTTTATTCAGCATGTGTTCACTTACAAAGTTTTCCTATCTAAATACTATTTTCATTTTGTGGAAAATTCCTGGAGAAGATGAAAAGCTAGTAGAAACCCACATTCTTACTTAGATAGTGTCTAACAACTAAAACTCAGTGTTTGGAGTTTTGTTTTGTTTTCTTCCACCAAAATAATTTCATATAAATATTGTTTTTGGAAAATCGAAAATCAGGAATTGCCCTTATTAAATAAATCATACATAAAGCAATCAGTTAACATGAATGGGGATTGTATATTTCACTGAAATCAAAATAAATACTTTTAAACAACAGAAATTTATTCACTTCTATAAATATGGAATCAAAGTATTAGACATAGTGAAATCCCTTTGGAGAGCAGAGGAGTAGAGATGATCCTTCTTTGCCCTTTACAGCCTTTTGATGCAATCTCTGATCACTGACATATTGCCATGACTTTATAACCCATTCCCATACTGCTTTTGTGTATCTACATACTACTCTGTGAGTTTAGGGACACATAATTAGATTTTGGGCAAACCTACATAGCCCAAGATGATTATCTCCTTATTAATTAAGAACTTTAACTTAATGACCTTTTCAAAATTCTTCCAAGTAAAGCAACACTTAAAGTCTCATAATTAAAGAACATAGATATATTTGAGTGGGGAAGCCCCACCCCAACCAACTGTGGAGTTTATATGTCAGTGCAAAACATTTCTTAATAAATGCTATGATCTTGGGGATAAGTAAATCATTATCTTCTATACAGACAATAGTCTCCAAATGATAAATTAAGATTATAAAATTAGTTGTTTATTCTTATGAGATTATATTTGATGTGTTCATATAGTGCTGCTTGCCAAACAGGAATGACATATGTGTTCCTACCAAAAAAGACTTATTACTGAAACAGCAAATGATGTTCTTCAAAGAACTGCCAAGCAGAATCTGTGAGTTCCAGCTTGAAGAAACTTAGCAACAACATATTTCAAAGGTCAATGTGCTGAACATTTGATTGTTTTCCATTATTTTTCAGAATAATCTGCTAGTTTAACAGTCATCACTGTGTACAGATTCTCCCCTGTCATTTGATTCCTGTATTCCTTTCTAGTGAAACTCTGTTTCTCTTTTTTACTATCCATTCTTTTATAAGAGAAAAGATTCAACTGATTCAGCTGGGAAAATCCTAACCTCAGCCTTACTTACAAGTAAATCAGAAATAAAATCAAAATTATCTCCAAAAACTTGTGAGGGAGTTTGAAGAGAATGTCAGTGAAATACAGTTTCGATGCAAGCTGCACTTAGTTTGTGAAGCCTGCCATGCAGAACACAACATATTGAATGGCTCTAGCAGTAGATGCTAGAATCTCAAGGTAAATGTGTCAGTATGGTTTCATTCTCTTGAGACTCTCCTTAACTTATGAAAAGCCTTAATCTCTTTGTGTCTTTTCTACTCTTTTCTCTGCACATGTTGTTTTTTTTTTTTTCTGCACATGTTTTGTACTAGTCTTTTGAATGTTTCTTTGGTCTGTTTTCTGCCACTATAACATAGACTGTGTAATTTATAATAATAAAAGTTTGTTTGACGAATGGATCTGAAAACAATGGATCTGGTGCAAGTCAATGAGCATGTCATATATTCAGTAGAGGTCTATATAAATGACTTTTCTCATTGCTATGATAAAACACATGATAAGAGAAGTTTAAGGAAGGGTTCGTTTGGCTCCTGGTTTGAGAATATAATCTGTCACAGTCGGGGAAGGTATTGTAGCAACAGCAGTTCTAGCCAGTTGTTAATCCCACATTTTAACTAAGAATTGTAATATATGGCTATGGGATATTGGAGATACTTGGAAACAGAATGAAAAGTGTTTGAACAGAAGACAACATGGAAAACACAAGATCTGGGTCTATAAATGATAGGCTAAAATTAGAAAGACAGATTAGAAACAAAGGATTAAAAAAAATCATCATATACAGAAATGAAAGGATCCAGAAGGGAAGAAAGAAAATGGTCAACAGACTGTTAGCAAGTGAGGATGTCCAAAGCCATTCTAAAATGGTCAAGGACAAATGACTGAACTTACAAAGTTGTAAGAGACACAGTTGACTTCCTCACACACACTGAATTCAGGAAGCAAACAAAACTGGATAAACCATTCAACTAAATATTCTTAACAAAGAGTTGTGTATATATGTAATCTTTACCACATGGAAAAGAAGCCACATTCTTGAAGGAATACATCAGGTTACTAATTGCTAGGCTCTTCTGCTTCCTAATTATCTTGTGGGCTATGGGAGTTTATATGATCTGGATAAGTGTGCCCCAGAGGCTCATGTGTTAAAGGCTTGGTCCCAAAGACAGTGGTATTGGAAAGTAGTGGGGCATTTAGGATGTGAGCTTTTTGAAGAGTCTTTAGGTAATTTCAATGTTCAGCAAGGATGGATTGGAGATGCATGAGCACATGCGAGTGAATTAATTATCACAAGGAGACTTTTTTTAGCACATTGTGTTGTTCTTAACTATGCCTAATCTTTCCACGTAACAATAACAGGTACAAGAATACTACAGCATGAAGCTTCTTTCTATAAAGACTGCTGGTACCTTGCATCCCCTGACTTCCAGGACTGTTGTTCACCGTATAAGACAGTGAATACAAAGCTAACCCCCAGACCTACAAGATGAATCCATGCTATTTTGTAATCTTCTCTTTCATCTCTTAAAAATAATATATTATCTATCTAAATCATTATTTTGCTGTATTAGAAACTGACTCACAAACTGGATACATGAAAGAAAACCAATTGTCAATATAAAAAAAAACCTTGCGAACCAAAGACAACAAAATATTACACAAGTAATATGTAGAGTTAATAAATAAAAATCACAAAATCAGTGAATTTTTGGGATTGGATATATGTAGAGACTTCTACTCCACAACAAAGTTATAAACATGGAAACCATGTGTGTGTGCATCTCTGTGTGTGTGTGAGAGTGTGTGTGTGTGTGTGTGTGTGTGTCCTATGCCATGGTAGATTTCATTTTCTAACATGTTATTACCTATCTCTTCTTCTAAAAATACCCCTTTTCACACTAAATGTAGAAGGTAAAAGTTTTTGTTATAAAACTGCTCCACTAAATACATTATATTTTATATGGAGGGGTATTCTTTGACTTCCAAAAATTAAAACCCTAACTTTTCATAAAATACATAATGCAATTCTGTTATGCCCAAGTTGTTAAGAATAGTCTTTTTTCTTATGTGTGTTTTAATAGACTTGAGATCTGAATTTCTACTGTTATTGATTTTGTGGAAGTATCTGGTTATACTAATAACCTCATAAAAACCTTTTTAAATTCAGTAATTTGTAGCCTGTCTCTGTGACCACCAAGACAGGCAGAGTGTTGATTCATGTGAGGCAAGAAGGAAGTCCAATTTAACATGACACGGTAGCCAGTGTTGGTTCACACTTTGAAAGTCTGACACTGGGCAGTTTATTTTAGGCATAGTTAAGAACAACACAATTTGCTTAAAAAAAAAGTTTCCTTGTGATAATTAATTCACTCCCATGTATACAATAAAGCTTAAGACATGATTACATTTAAACTTATTTTTATATCACTTCAATTTATTTTTTTATTTTTAAATATATTTTATTACAATTTATTCACTTTGTATCCCAGCTGTAGCCCCCTCCTTCATCCCCTCCCAATGCTGCCCTCCCTCTTCTCCTCCCATGCCCTTCCCACAGTCTAGTGATAGAGGAGATCTTCCTCCCCTTCCATATGACCCTAACCTATCAGGTCTCATCAGGACTGGCTGCATTGTCTTCCTCTGTGGCCTGGTAAAGCTGCCCCCACCTCATTCTCAGAAAAGACCCCTGTGCCCAGATTTTTTTGGTTCTGTTGCTCTCCTTGTAGAACTCCTGTCCCCTCTAGGTCTTTCTATCTCCCCCTTCTTTCATACGATTTCCTGAACTCTGAAAAAGTTTGTCTGTGAGGCTCGGCATCTGCTTTGATACCCTGCAGGATAGAGTCTTTCAGAGGCCCTCTGTGGTAGGCTCCTGTCCTGTTCCCTGTTTTCTATATCTTATGATGTCCATCCAGTTTGCTTTTCTGAATAAGGACTGGGCATCTTACCCAGGGTCTTCCTTCTTGCTTAGCATCTTTTGGTGTACAGATTTTAGTATGTTTATTCTATATTATATGTCCATCCTCATTGCCTTTCTGAATGGGGATTAAGCATCTTAGCCAGATTCCTCCTTCCTGATTAGTTTCTTTAGGTGTACAGATTTTAATATGTTTATCCTATATTATATACCTAATATCTCCTTATGAGAGAAAATATACCCTGTGTGTCTTTCTACTTCTGGGATAGCTCACTCAGGATGAACTTTTCTGGTCCCACCCATTTGCCTGCAAATTTCAGGATTTCCTTGTTTTTAAAATCTGAGTAAGATTCCATTGTGTAAATTTACCACAATTTCTGAATCCATTCCTCAGATGAGGGACAGCTGGGTTGTTTCCAGATTCTGGCTATTACGATTAAAGCTACTACAAACAAAAGTACTTGTGACCTCTATACCTTATGGTTCTGGAGAAGGATCTGGTGTGGTCTCAATCACACAGATAGTGCAAAAGTCAACAAGTTTTAACCACCTCTGCTCCCATTTGTAAAGTGACATCTCCCATTAAGATGAGTTCTATTAACAGCTTCTGTAAAGCAAAGGACACTGTCATCAAAATAAAACGCCTGCCTACAGATTGGGAAAGAATCTTCACTAACCCTTTATCTGACAGAGGACTAATATCGAGTATATACAAAGAACTAAAGAAGCTGAAAAGCAGCAAATCAAGTAATCCAATGAAAAAAATGGGGAACAGAGCTAAACAGAGAATCCTCGACAGAGGAATATCGAATGGCAGAGAAACACTTAAAGAAATGCTCATCCTCATTAGCCATCAGGGAAATGCAAATCAAAACGACCCTGAGATATCACCTTACACCCATCAGAATGGCCAAAATGAAAAACTCAAGGGACAACACATGCTGGAGAGGTTGTGGAGAAAGGGGAACCCTCCTCCACTGCTGGTGGGAATGTAAACTGGTACAACCACTCTGGAAATCTATCTGGCGCTTTCTAAGACAATTAGGAATAGTGCTTCCTCAAGATCCAGCTATACCAACCACTGCTAGGTATATACCCAAAATTTGCTCAAGTACACAAAAGGGATATTTGCTCAACCATGTTTATAGCAGCTTTATTTGTAATAGCCAGAACCTGGAAACAACCCAGATGTCCATCAACAGAGGAATGGATACAGAAATTGTGGTATTTTTACACAATGGAATACTATTCAGCAATCAAAAAGGAGGAAATCATGAAATTTGTAGGCAAATGGTGGGACCTAGAAAAGATCATCCTGAGTGAAATAATCCCAGAAGGAGAAAGACAAACACGGTATATACTCACTTATATAGACCTATAAGATATAATAAACATAATGAAATCTGTACACCTAAAAAAGATAATCAAGAGAGTAGACATGGGGTAAGATGATCAATCCTCGTTTAGAATGACAGATGGGATGTGCATTGAACGTATGACAGGAGTCTACTGAGCACATTGGAAAGACTCTAACTAGCAGTGTTTTGAAAGCAAAGACTCATGACCAAACCTTTGGCAGAGTACATGGAATCATAAGAAAGAAGGGGAGTTAGTCTGATGAGGAAAGGATAGGAGCTCCACAAGGACCAAAGATATCTGGGCACAGGGTCTTTTCTGAGACTGACATGCAACCAAGGACCATGTATGAATGTAACCTAGAACCTCTGCTCAGATGTAGCCTGTGGTAGCTCAGTAACCAATTGGTTTCCCATAGTAAGGGGAACAAGGACTATTTCTAACAGGAAGTCAATGACTGGCTCTTTGGCCTCCCCACCCCCCAAAAGAGGAGCAGTCCTGTTAGGCCACAGAGGAGAGCTTTGCAGCCAGTCCTGAAGATACCTGATAAAACAGGATCAGATGAATGGGGAGGAGGTCCCCCCTATCAGTGGACTTGGCAAGGGGCACGGTGGAGAGGAGGGAGGGAGGGAGGGACTGGGAGGGAATGAGGGATCGGGACAAGGCTGGGGTACAGAGTTAATAAAATGTAACTGATAAGAAAAAAATAAAATACAAAAAAAAAAAAAAGATGAGTTCTATTGACTGAGAAACAATGCTCATGATAGGGGTCAGGGAGGATAATTGGGGTAAACATAAAAGTTAGGGGAGCCAGGTGTGGCTTCACCATACAGAGAGTGCAGAGCTCACCAGGCTATAAATCAGCATCCATCCCCAGCCTTATGGGTAGAAAACAAGTAATGCATTGTTTCCTTTGAACAGAGAACCCTGACTGTTTAACATTCCTGGTTTCCTGAGTACTGATCTGTGAGCACAAGCAAATGTGTTCCCAAAATGTGTTTCTCTATTATTTTTGAAAATATAAAGTTCATGCAAAAGTATATGTGATATGGGAGTTAATAAAATAAATAAAAGTGTTAAACTAATAAGGCATCTTTTCATATTTGGAGTTCTATTTCTTTTTAAAATGTGTTTTATTAAAATTTTTTCATAAATATATTTTGACCATTTACTGTCTCCCCAATTCCTCCTTGTCTTACACCACAGAACTCAGCTTTCAATACAAAACAACAAGACTGCAATATTCTCCAGAATTTTGTTGTATCTGGTTCAGATTAGTGACTACTGAACTGACATTACTTCCTGAAAATATTCATTTATCACACCTACAATAACCAGGTGCTGTCTTGGAATCTACCTATGTTAGCTTGGCTATATGCTAAGGAATACAAAGGTGATTATTTACATGATGTTATTTACACAGTGAACTCTTGCTTTTATACTAAATGTTGATGTAATTGAAAATTAAAAATACTAAAGCTGAAAGATCAAATATCAGAGGGTTCTGTGGGGCCCTTCACAAGCCAACAAACTTTCATCATGTCAGAAGTCTGAGGAAAGATATTTTGCACTTAATATCTTTGTGGTTAGTATTACTCTTCATAAATTTCTCCAAAATTTATTTCTCCAGAATTAAGTAATCAAATTACAAGAGGCAAAACCTGGATCATAAGTTAACCATTACATAATTCACTTATCCATTGTTGAGCAAATATTTCTTTACTTCATTTGCTTGGTTGAACTTACTAATGATATTTCAGATGATGTAAAATAAATATAATTGAGTCATTCATACATACATATATATATATATATATATATATATATATATATATATATATATATATGTTTGGATATATGTTTGGATATATAAATATAATTAAAACTAGAGAGGAATAGATATTTTCCTAAACTCAGGCAGGAAAATATTAAAAGTAAAATATTTGACTAAATTATTGTCATGCAACAAAATTACAAGATAAATGGCATGCTTTATATATTAACTTGTACACCACTCACACACACACACACACACAATCCAGAAAATTCCCTTTCAAATTTTCAAATCCAGAAACTATTATTCAGAGTTTCCTACAGAGTGATTTGCTTTTCTATGTAACTTTCTTAGGTAACCATGTGGTAAGAAGAAATCTAAGCTGATTCTACTAACACAGTGTGCTCATGAGGCAGCTTGAGTGATGGCTTAGGCAGACAGAAGCAGATAAGAAGATGACAGATAGAGAGGTACATATAGACAATAGATGACAAGAGATCATATAAATGTAAAGTAGAGCGAACACCACAAATTCAGTCTGTGACTCAGTAATTTCTATATAATATGTGCTTTTGAAAAAAAAAATCAGGATTATTTGACACAATGAGATCATATTGTTCTAGGGCTTCTCACTTAGCATCTCATACTTTGAACTTATTATCTTGCTACTAAACTACAGTTTGAATGAACTTCTGTTGATTAATTGGATATTACAAATCCAGTCTTGAAGGCATCCACCATTTCATCACACCCATAACACATGAAACACTCTTGTCTAAAGAACAATGCAGAGCAGAGGAATAAAGAGATGTGAACTTACTTATTTTGAGGATTTTCTATTTAATTGTCAAGAGCAGAGAATTCAATGTTCAGGCTTTAAAAGCCATGCAATACACAGGACTAACTTTTTTTTTACACTTTATTCACTTTGTATCCCCTATAAGCCCCTCCCTTCCTGATCCCACCCTTCTTCACACATGCCCCTCCCCAAGTCCACTGATAGGAGAGGTCCTCCTCTCTCTCCTTCTGATCTTAGTCTATCAGATCACATCAGGAGTGGCTGCATTGTCATCTTCTGTGGCATGGTAAGGCTGCTCCCCCCCTCAGGGGGAAGTGATCAAAGAGCAGGCCAATCAGATTGTGTCGGAGACTGTCCCTCTTCCCATTACTATGTAACCCACTTAGACACTAAACTGCCATGGATTACATCTGCACAGGGGTTTTGGTTATCTCCATGCCTGGTACTTGGTTGGAGTATGGGTCTCTGGGAAGGCCCCTGTGTTCAAATTTTCTGGTTCTGTTGCTTTCCTTGTGGGGTTCTTTTCCTCTCCAGATCTTACTATTTCCCACTTCTTTTCTTAAGATTACATGCACTCTGCCCAACAGTTGGCCTTAAAGTGTCAGCATCTGCTTTGATAGTCTGCAGGGCAGAGTCTTTCAGAGGCCCTCTGTGGCAGGTTCCTGGGTTGTTTCCTGCTTTCTCCTTCTTCTGAAGTCCATCCTCTTTGCCTTTTGGGATGGGGATAGAGCGTTTTAGTCAGGGTCCTCTCTCTTGATTAGTTTCTTTAGATGTACAGATTTTAGTAGTTTTATCCTATAAGTCTCTATGAGTGAATATATACCGTGTGTGTCTTTCTGCTTCTGGGACAACTCACTCAGGATGATCCTTTCCAGGTCCCACCATTTACCTGCAAATTTCATGATTTCCTTATTTTTCATTGCAGAGTAATACCACATTGTGTAGATGTACCACAATTTCGGCATCCACTCTTCAATTGAGGGGCATCTGGGCTGTTTCCAGCTTCTGGCTACTACAAATAAGGCTGCTACAAACATGGTTAAGCAAATGTCATTTTTGTGTACTTGAGCCTCTTTTGGATATATGCCTAGGAGTGGTATGGCTGCATCTTGAGGAAGCGCTATTCCTATTTGTCTGAGAAAGCACCAGATTGATTTCCAGAGTGGTTGTACAAGTTTACATTCCCACCAGCAGTGGAGGAGGGTTCCACTTTCTCCACAACCTCTCCAGCATGTGTTGTCACTTGAGTTTTTCATCTTGGCCATTCTGACTGGTATAAGGTGAAATCTCAGGGTTGTTTTGATTTTCATTTCCCTAATGGCTAATGAGGTTGAGCATTTCTTTAAGTGTTTCTCTGCCATTCGAAATTCCTCTACAGAGAATTCTCTCTTTAGCTCTGTCCCCCATTTTTTAATTGGATTACTTGCTTTGCTGCTTTTCAGCTTCTTTACTTCTTTATATATACTGGATATTAGCCCTCTGTCAGATAAAGGGTTAGTGAAAATTCTTTCCCAATCTGTAGGCAGTCGTTTTGTTTTGATGACGGTGTCCTTTGCTTTACAGAAGCTTTTCAGTTTCATGAGGTCCCATTTTTTGATTGTTGCTCTTAGAGCCTGTGCTGTTGGTGTTCTGTTCAGGAAGGTATCTCCTGTACCAACGAGTTCTAGGGAATTCCCCACTTATTTTTTCTAGCCGATTTAATGTGTCTGGTTTTATGTTGAGGTCTTTGATCCACTTGGACTTCAGTTTTGTGCAGGGTGATAAGTATGGATCTATTTTCATTTTTCTACATGTAGACATCCAGTTGGACCAGCACCATTTGTTGAAGATGATGTCTTTTTTCCATTGTATGGTTTTGGCATCTTTGTCAAAGATCAGGTATCCATAAGTGTGTGGGTTTATTTCTGGGTCTTCTGTTCAGTTCCATTGATCCACCATTCTGTTTCTATGCCAGTACCATGCAGTTTTCATAACTGTTGCTCTATAGTACAGGTAAAGATCAGGGATGGAAATACCTCCAGAAGATCTTTTATTGTAGAAGATTGTTTTAGCAATTCTCGGTTTCTTGTTATTCCATACGAAGTTGAGAATTTTTCTTTCCAGGTCTGTAAAGAATTGTGTTGGCAATTTGATGGGAATTGCATTGAATCTGTAGATTACTTTTGGTAAGATGGCCATTTTTACTATGTTAATTCTGCCAAGCCATGAGCATGGGAGATCTTTCCATCTTCTCATATCTTCTTCTAATTCTTTCTTCAGAGACTTGAAATTTTTTTCATATAAGTCTTTGACTTGCTTGGTTAGGGTTACACCAAGGTACTCTAAGTGCCTTCAAGAAGAAATTCGAGACAGCTCATTCAAGCAACTTAATGGCTCACTTAAAAACCCTAGAAAAAGATGAAGCAGACAGGACAGGGGGGCAAGATGGCGGCACTGGGAGGACTCTCATTCTGAGCAGCAGCAGCAGGATCAGCACAGTGACCAGCAATCAGAACTCACGGCCATAAAACACAGTTATTGTGTTTCCCAGGTGAGAGGATACCCTACGGTGGGGGATTCAATCAGCTTTTAACTCACCCGGCTAAACCGCGGAAGAGATCCTGGTTTTGCTAGATGCTCGGCTGCTGGCCACCAGCCCCAGCCCCAGCCCCAGCCCAGAGCCACAAGCCAGTGTCTCTGGTCATGGTCCCAGACTGAAACGTGCGCACCACACTATCAGAGACTGGAATTTTCAGTCGAGAGATAACCCCATGGTACAGGAAACGATTGGGACCGACCTTAGGTTACCCAGATATCCCCTGGAAAAGACTCGATTTCCACGGGCGCCCCAGGAGCCAGCCGGGAGCCAGAGCCAGGGACCCAGGCTCCGGCACAGAGCCCTGCCTGCCTAAGCGCCTGATTCGTCGCCTGAGATAGAACTGTGGGCACCGGGGCACCAGCAAATGAGTTTCACTGTCCGGTGCAAACACACAGGGAGGGAAACGGCTGGTCTGATCTCAGAGCACTCCGCTGAAACCCCCACCCTGAAAAGATCTCGGGAAAATTACCCAGTTTAGGCAGACACTCAGGCTCCCAAAGGCTGGAAGGCAGACACAGGCAGTTTCTGCACACCAGACAGCTGGCGGAGACTGAGCCGCCATCACTCAGCTGTGCTCCAGACACAGGCACAAACAGTTGCTGCGCGCCAGATGTACAACTGGGTCACAGCAGCTGATCATTAAATTTACAGCAAGAAACCCAGAAACAGGGCAGCTGTCCTCAGGACTTCCCTGGGTGAGAGGAGAACCCTCTCGACTAACAAAGACCACAGTTACCACTCAGGTCTCTATTCCTGAGGTGAGCAGCAGCAACTCCTGAAAAAACACCAGCCATACAGGGACTATACCCAAAAAGCTGAGAAGACATCCTTCAGGAAAAACCAGCTTTCTGCAAAGGGGATTCTTTCCACCACAGGATCCCCAGGAACCACCAGAAAATAACCCCAAACACCTAAAATAGCACAATGGGTAGAGGCCAGCATAAAAGCTCAAGCAACAAAAGACAGAGCAATATGGCATATCTCCAGAACCCAGTTACCCAGGGACAAGTAGCCCTGGACACCCCAAGTAGCCCTGGAAACCCAAGAAGATGACCTAACAACTATGCTCATGAAGATGATAACAGAGGAAACAAATAAGATACGTAAAGACATAGAGGAAGATAAACTCAAACAGAATATTGCCATCCATAAAGAAATAGAGGAAGCTGCAGCCAAACAGTTTATGGCCTTTAGAAAGGAAATGCTTAAAGCACTGAATGAAATAAAAGAAACAGAGTTGAAGGAACTAAAAGAAAAACAGGAAAGTACAATCAGACAAGTGAAGGAAGTAAACAAAACAACTCAAGACCTGAAGATAGAGTTGGAAAAATTAAAGAAAACACAAATGAAGGAAATAATGGAGAGGAAGAATCTAGGGAAGAAAACAGGAACTACAGAGGTAAGCATAACTAACAGACTACAAGAGATGGAAGAAAGAATCTCAGGTGTAGAAGATACAATGGAAGAAATCAATGTATCTGTCAAAGAAAATGTTAAATCCAAAAAATTCCTGACACAGACAGTCCAAGAAATCTAAGACAATAGGAAAAGACAAAACCAAAGAACAATAGGTATAGAGGAAAAAGAAGAGTCCCTTCTCCAAGGCCCAGAAAATATTTTCAACAAAATCATTGAAGAAAATTTCCCCAAGTTAAAGGAGAGGCCAATAAGAATACATGAGGCCAACAGAACACCCAACAAATTTGACCAGAAAAGAAAATCCTCCCGCCACATAATCATCAAAACAGTAAGTATACAGAACAAAGAAAAAATACTAAAAGCTGCAAGGGAAAAAGGCCAAGTAACATATAATGGCAAACCCATTAGAATCACACCTGACTTTTCAACAGAGACTATGAAAGCCAAAAGGGCCTGGACCGGTATCATGCAGACCCTAAGAGAACACAGATGTCAGCCCAGGCTACTATACCCAGCAAAAACTCTCAGTCCTCATAGACGGAGAAAACAAGATATTCAATGACAAAAACAAATTTCAACAATACCTACAAACAAATCCAGCATTACAGAAGACACTGGAAGGGAAAATACAAATCAAAAAAATTAGCTTCTTTCAAGAAAACACAGGAAATGATTAACCTTACTACAGTAAAACAAAAAGCAACCAAGCACACAACCTGATGACCACAGCCGACATCAAAATCAAGGGATCTAACAGCCACTGGTCATTAATCTCTCTCAACATCAGTGGACTCAACTCTCCAATATAAAAAAAAACACAGATTAACAGAATGGATACGTAAACAAAACCCAGCAATATGTTGCATAAAAGAAACACACCTAAGACACAAAGATAGACATTACCTGAAGGTAAAGAGTTGGAAGACGACTTTCCAAACAAACAGACCCAAGAAGCAAGCAGGAGTAGCCATTCTAATATCTGATAAAATAGACTTTCAACCAAAATTAATAAAAAGAGATGGGGAAGGACACTTCATACTCATCAAAGGAAAATTCCACCAGGAAGACATCACAATCCTGAACATCTATGCCCCAAATAAAAGAGCACCCACATTTGTTAAAGAAACATTGATAAAATTTAAACCATATATAGATCCCCACACATTAATAGTGGGAGACTTCAACACCCCACTCTCAACAAAGGACAGGTAAAAAAAAAAACAGAAAATAAACAAAGAAACAATGTCTCTGACAGAGGTCATGAATAAAATGGACCTAACAGACATTTACAGAACTTTACACCCAAACACAAAAGAATTTACCTTCTTCTCAGCACCTCATGGAAACTTCTCCAAAATAGACCATATAGTTGGTCACAAAGCAAGCCTCAACAGATACAGGAAGATTGAAATAATCCCTTGTATCTTGTCTGATCACCATGGAATAAAGCTGGACCTCAACAATAACAGAAATGGCAAAAAGCCTACACACACATGGAAACTAAACAACTTGTTACTAAATGACAGCTGGGTCAGGGAAGAAATAAAGAAAGAAATTAAAGTCTTTCTAGAACTCAATGAAAATGAAGACACAACATACCCAAACTTGTGGGACACAATGAAAGCAGTGCTAAGAGGAAAGTTCATACCACTAAGTGCCTTCAAGAAGAAATTCGAGACAGCTCATTCAAGCAACTTAATGACCCACTTAAAAACCCTAGAAAAAGAAGAAGCAGACACACCAAGAAGTAGTAGACAGCTGGAAATAATCAAACTCAGGGCTGAAATCAATCAATTGGAAACAAATAAAACAATTCAAAGAATCAAAGAAACCAAGAGCTGGTTCTTTGAGAAAATCAACAAGATCGACAAACCCTTAGCCAAGCTAACTAAAAGGCAGAGAGACACCACCCATATCAACAAAATCAGAAATGAAAAGGGAGACATAACTACAGACACTGAGGAAATCCAAACAATCATTAGGACTTACTTCAAAAGTCTATATGCCACAAAATTTGAAAATCTAAATGAAATGGACAATTTTCTTGATCGATTTGACTTACCAAAGCTGAATCAGGACCAAGTAAATCAATTAAATAGTCCTATATCCACCAAAGAAACAGAAGCAGTCATCAAAAGTCTCCCATCCAAAAAAAGCCCAGGACCAGATGGTTTCAGCGCAGAATTCCACCAGACCTTCAAAGAAGAGCTAATTCCAATTCTCTTCAAACTATTCCACAAATAGAAACAGAAGGGACATTACCGAACTCATTCTATGAAGCCACAGTCACCTTGGTACCTAAACCTCACAAAGACTCAACAAAGAAAGAGAATTTCAGGCCAATCTCCCTTATGAACATTGATGCAAAAATACTCAACAAAATACTTGCGAACCGAATACAAGAACACATCAAAGATATTATCCACTATGACCAAGTAGGCTTCATCCCAGGTATGCAGGGGTGGTTCAATATATGGAAATCCATCAATGTGATCCACCATATTAATAAACTGGAAGAACAAAACCACATGATAATCTCCCTAGATGCTGAAAAAGCATTTGACAAAATCCAACATCCATTCATGTTTAAAGTATTGGAGAGATCAGGGACACAAGGCACATATCTAAACATAGTAAAGGCGATATACAGCAAGCCTATAGCCAACATCAAACTGAACGGAGAGAAACTTAAAGCAATCCCACTGAAATCAGGGACAAGACAAGGCTGCCCACTCTCTCCATATCTCTTCAACATAGTGCTGGAAGTCCTTGCTAGAGCAATAACACAGTTGAAGGAGATCAAGGGGATACAGATTGGAAAGGAAGAAGTCAAATAATCACTATTTGCAGATGATATGATAGTATACATGAGTGACCCAAAAAACTCTACCAGGGAACTCCTACAGCTGATAAACACCTTCAGCAAAGTGGTCGGATACAAAATTAACTCAAAAAAATCAGTAGCTCTCCTGTATACAAAAGACAAAAGGGCTGAGAAAGAAATTAGGGAAACAACACCCTTCACAATAGACACAGGACTAACTTTGACTAAGAAGCAAGAGGTGCAGAGGAGGGAATTATTATGGCCTATAGAGAAGGGTCCTCTAGTTCCTGATTTCAATAGAATTGCTATAAGTTTCTCTCCATTTAATTTGATTTTGGCTTTTAGCTTGCTGTACCTTTTCTGTGTTTAGGTATATCTCTTTCCAAGACTTTTATCATAAAGGGGTATTGTATTTTATCAAAAGCTTTTTCGCATCTAATGAAATGATCTTGTGTGTGGGTTTTTTTCTTTCAGTTTGTTTATGTGATGGATTACATTGACGGATTTTTGTATATTGAACCACCCCTGCATGCCTGTAATGAAGCCTACTTGATCATAGTGGATGATATTTTTGATGTATTATTTTTTAATTTGGATTGGGAGTATTTTACCTGGTATTTTTGTATTAATTTATTAGTAAAATTGGTCTGAAATTTTCTTTTTGTGTTGAGTCTTTGTGTGATTTAGTATCAGGGTGACTGTGGCCTCCCAGAATGAGTTTCTTCTGTTTCTATTTTGTGGAATAGTTTCAGGAGTATTGGTATTAGCTGTCACTTATAAGTGGATTTTAGCCATATCGCTAAAATCCATAACCAGGATAACCATACTACAATTCACTGACCCAAGGAAAATAGTAACGAAATAGACCCAAAGGGGGGGTATGCTTAAATCTCACTCAGAAGGCAAAAGAGAATAGACAGCAGATGTGGTTGAAGAGAAGGACCAGGGTAAGAAAGGGATCATGGAGAGAAATGAGGGTCGATATCAGACCTGGAGAGAGTGCATGTGGGAGGAGAGAGGGATTGTAGAGAGAAGAGAAACCTTAGGTGGAGACTTTATTCTGACAAGCTGGAGACCTATGAAAGGGGAGGTTCCTGGGAGAATGTGAGAATGACTCTATCTGGGACTCCTAATAGCAGAGGTCATGGAGACTGAAGAGGCCAGGCTCTAACTAGGCACAACTCCTATTTGAGGGAGAGGAACACCAACCTAGCCACAAAATTTTGACCCAAAACTTACTCTGCCTTGTAAGATGGGCAGGAACAAAATTAAAGCAGAGATTCAGGGAATGTCTGTCCCAACCTGAGATCCACCCCATGAAAGACAGCCAAATTCTGACACTATTAAGAATATTCTGCTATGCTTGAAGCCTAGCATATCTGTCCTCTGAATGGCTCCATCTAAGAGCTGATGAAACAGATGCATAGACCCACAGCCAAACATTGGGTGGAGCCCAGGGAGTCTTGTGGAAGAATGGGGGGATGAATAGAAAGACTTAGAATGGACAGGAGCTCCACAGGAAGACCAACAGAGCCAACTAACCAGGACCCAGAGTGAGTGAGGGTGCATAGACTGGACCAAGGCCTCCTACACAGATGTAGTCAATGAGCAGCTTGATTCTCATATGCAGAATGGGAACTGACTCCGATACTGACTCTGTTGCCTGCTTTTCGATCACTTCCCCTTGGCAGGACTCTCTATCCAGGCCCCTTCAGTCCTGATACAACTTGATATGTGAGTGGGGTAGTGGGGGGGCTTCCCCTTCTCTGAGGTATGGGGGAGAGGAAATAGGGGGAACAGGGAGGGAGGGTAGGATGAGGAGAAAAGAAGAGAGGAGCTATAACATGGATATAAAGTGAATAATTGTGTGTGTATATTCAGTAATAAGTAGACTATTAAAAAGTAGATTTTAATAGGGTATAAAACACTAATTACTAGACTTGAGGTGTGGATTTATGTGTGGATAAATGTTGATGTGGGTCAAAGGGAATAAAATTTTAATTAGGTAGGATGAATAATTTCAAGAGACCTACTGTTAAGTTATTGTGACTGTAGCTGATAACATATATATATTGGATGTTATTGAGAGCAGATTTTGTATTCCAACAGATCCACTGGAAAAACGCATATGGAAAGCAATATACATATGAAATAAAGACGTATCTATTTTATGTTATTCTTCTCTCAAAATGTACTTCTTCTTACATTATGTAATTACTTCGGTATGAAAGTCCACTTACACAAGTTAACATAAACTTAAATTTACAAAATGATGAGAAAAGAGGAAAACAAGAACTCTTTTTCAGTATCAAATCATGGTTTAATCCTCAGCCAAGTGGCTGGATACAAAATTAACTCAAAAAAATCAGTAGCCCTCCTGTATACAAAAGACAAAAGGGCTCAGAAAGAAATTAGGGAAACAACACCCTTCACAATAGCCACAAAGGACATAAAGTACCTGATCTATCTCTAACCAAGCAGGTCAAAGACTTGTATGAAAAAAAAAAAAAAACTTTCAGTCTCTAAGGAAAGAAATACAAGAAGATATCAGAACATGGAGAATATTTTTAAGATTTAGATAAAGTATACCTTATGAAATAATGTCTAGTTTATAATTTGGACGTATTTTGTCCTTGCAAAAGCCAAATTTTAAAAAGAAACCTCAATTTTTGAAACTTCAAAATATGAGCTAGAGGCAAAGGCAATTTTTCACTCTTTCATAGCTGTTAAAGAGGCATTTCAGATATAGAATGTATTTTATTAGCAATAGCTTATACTCCAGGAAATGTTACTTAAATCAACTCAGATACATTAGAACTTTCAAACATAATGGTTTTTTTTTCTTTCTGTAAACAAAAACAGAAATTACATCTTTTTAGTTTCCCCAAACCTAGTCTGATAGGTACGATGGACAGAGCTGATGGTATCTTGTGACTGTAACTCTCTAAGTTTGTAGATTAACTAATAAAATGTCATAAGTGAAAAAAAATCATAGTTTATTTTTCAGTTATTTTTCTAAGACATTGTGTCTGGGAAAGAGCGATAAAAGCATTAGGTCAATAAATCACATATGAATGAAGGTTCTATGGTTACTGCCCTCTACGTGGGAGCAATGTACTGGAGAGCTGAAATTATGGAATACTAAAACAAAAGCAGCCACTCACAAGTAAATCTATTTGTTGATTTGAGGAAATAATAGACTAAGTAAGGATAAAGTAGTCCAGTTCATGATAAAGACAATAAATATGCTCAGGACATAACAAAGATGGATTTACTTTTTAAAAATGGAAAAATCCATTTTTAGTTGTCTTACATAAACAGCTATATGAGCTTACTGCTCCTGTTCTTAGAAATTGTCACAAGCTTAGTGGCTTTAAAAAGCATAAATTTATATTCTGTTAATTCTAATTAAAGTTCCAAGATGAGTTTCAACAGAGAAAAATCCAAGTGTTGGCAAAGCCCCTTGCTTCTTAGTGGGCACAAAGTAGAAGAACCTAGTCAGTTTATCTCCAAAGCTTCTGAAAGTTACCCAGATTCCTTAGAACTGTTCTTTTTTCCGTCCACAAAGCCAGAAGCATAACATCATGCTGTCCCTCAAATTCTGGTTCTCCTACCGCTCACAATAATTTCTGCAATCACACTGGTTCATTCTCAAAAATCAAAGTAATCTTCCCATCCACAACCTTCACCTTAATTGCATTTCCAAATCCCTTTTGCCCTGTGAACTAACTTTCATGGTGTGTTGTGGGGTATGTCTGGATCACAGTGGAAGAGGGGGCATCATTCTTCTACTATAATTGTCCACTGGCATTTCCATTTGGTTAAAGAAAGATACTTCTAATTTTGCAAGTTTTAATTATGTTGCCTCTAAGATTTATGTTATAGATTCTGTGCAAGGTAGTTTTTAGATGCATGTAAAGAGTTTCCAAAGATAATGTATTTTACTTTAGAAATGTTTTTACATTCTTATTAAAATTAAGTTGGAAGTAGAACCTATTTGCTCTGTGGGCCAAAAATGACAACCTGAGCGTAACCAAACAACTGTAAGGAAATTCTGTGGGGAAAACAACAAAATCAACCATGGCAAGCCCAACTACAACGGCAGGGAAACAATCTTTACATAAACTAAGTAAAATAAAAATGCAAAGTTCTGCCTTCTACATGTTCGATCTGTCGTGTGAAATAAAAGAAGTAATATGTATCATACATGACACTTAAAAGTGGATTCTGTCAAAAGTTATATGACTTTAGGAAATTATCTTGTGAGGTAGAGTAGAATTGTAAATGTTATATGGAGAGAGATAAGCATGGTACATCCCAATAGTCTCCAGAAGAGTGTCCAGAAGAAATGCAACTAGAAATAGTCAGTTAAAGAATGTTTGCCATAAACAAAAGCCCTCATAATGCCACATTATCTTCTTTCAGTGCTATAATTTATGGAGGCTACAAATCAGTTTGAGATAAGCATGCAAGGATAGTAATGTTTTACTATAAACTAGGATAAGCAGCAGAAACTTGTTATGCTAGATACCTACCGATGCATGTAAATTACTTCAAAATTTAATGGTTTACTCCAGCAAACACTTTGATCCTGTACTTTCTATGGGTCAAGAATATATAAAAAACTTGACTAAGCAAGTCCACAGTCAAAGTGCCCAACACTTTGAGATGGATTTGATATGGTTACAGTTTTCTCAAAGCTCAGTCACATGGCTGTTGGCACAGCTTAAAAGACATATTCTGCAGCAATCTTTCCTGAGCTTCTTGAAACAACTAACAATAATGATTTCCCACAGCATGAGCCATCAAAAAGGAGCTAAAACTCATCCAAAATGTAAATCATGGTTTTGTATGGACTAATCTCAGAAGTGGCATGCCATAATCTCTATCACATTGTACTTGTTAATAGTTAAGTAATGTATCCCAGCCTATTTCACTGACCAGCAGTGAAATATTCATGTAAATACCAGGATGTGGAGAATATTGGCAGCTCACATGGAGGATAGTGTCTGAAATCTTGTGAAAATCATGTTCTGTTTTCAAAAAGTCCAAACAATAATTAGCCCAATCTGAGACCCACTCCACGGTAGAGAGCCAGCCCCTAACACTAATAATGCTATTCTGCTGTGCGTGTAGGCAGGAGCCTAACTTGACTATTGTCTGGAAGACTCTAGCCAGCAGAGGATCAAGACAGATGCTGGGACTTGCAGCCAAGCATGGGGCAGAGCTCTGGGGATTCTGTGGAAGTGTTGGGGGAAAGATGGAAGAACATAGAGGGGACAGGAATCTTTCAAGAAGACCAATAGAGACAACTAACCCAGTCCCATGGGGGCTTTCAGAGACTGAGACATCAGCAAGGAGCATGCATGATCTGGACCTAGCCCCCTGCACAGGTGTGGCTGATGGGCTGTTTGGTCTTTGTATGGGTTGCCTGGAGAGTGGAGGAGGTGCTGTTTCTAAAATGGACTCTATTGCCTGATTTTGGATAATTTCCCCCTGGCAGGACAGTCTTTCCTGGCCTCGAGAGATGAAGGTATGGTCAGTCCTGATGTGACTTGATGTTCTGGGGAAGGTTAATAATGGGGGGGGAGGCTCTCCTTATCTTGGGGGAAAGGGAGAGGGGAAGGAGGAAGGGGGAAGAGGGGACTGGGAGGGCAGAAGGAAAAGAACACTCTTGCAGTGAGAAAGAAAGGAAGAAAGGAAGAAAGAAAGAAAGGAAGGAAGGAAGGAAGGAAGGAAGGAAGGAAGGAAGGAAGGAAGAAAGAAAGAGAAAAAGGGAGGAAGGAAGGAAGGAAGGAAGGAAGGAAGGAAGGGAGGGAGGGAGGGAGGGAGGAAGGAAGGAAGGAAGGAAGGAAGGAAGGAAGGAAGGAAGAAAGAAAGAAAGAAAGAAAGAAAGAAAGAGAAAAAGGGAGGAAGGAAGGAAGGAAGGAAGGAAGGAAGGAAGGAAGGAAGGAAGGAAGAAAGAAAGAGAAAAAGGGAGGAAGGAAGGAAGGAAGGAAGGAAGGAAGGAAGGGAGGGAGGGAGGGAGGGAGGAAGGAAGGAAGGAAGGAAGGAAGGAAGGAAGGAAGGAAGAAAGAAAGAAAGAAAGAAAGAAAGAAAGAGAAAAAGGGAGGAAGGAAGGAAGGAAGGAAGGAAGGAAGGAAGGAAGGAAGGAAGGGAGGGAGGGAGGGAGGGAGGGAGGGAGGGAGGAAGGAAGGAAGGAAGGAAGGAAGGAAGGAAGGAAGGAAGGAAGGAAGGGAGGAAGGAAGAAAGAAAGAGAGGAAGGAAGAGAGGAAGGAAGGAATTAAAGAAAAGAAAAATAAATTTAAAAACCTTAATCAGTAATGTGCTGCTGCCATAAGGAAAAGCGCCAACATGCCTGCTACATTTAAGTTGAGGTTCCCTGTTCCTGAGTTCTAGGAGATAAAATCTCCTTCCCAGAGATCACATTTTAAACAAATGAATTTCGTTCCTGAAAGAGGCATCCCTAAGCTGTGGCTTACACACATATTCACAGCTTTTGCGATCTTTGAGTAACTACTCTGAGACAGGGTTGTCAAGGGTCTATTGGCAAGTGTTGGCTGGAAGACAGAGTAAATACTTTGGGTTGCCTTAACCTTCCTCAGACAAACACTTTGATGTGGAAGCTGTAAACAGTCATGCCAAGCCAGGGATCAGATTTTCACAGTTAGAAACTATGTCAGTTTTTTAAGTTTTGTAATGTGGGGAGAGGAGTGGATAAAATCATGTTGAGAGACGTTAGTTTTTACAAGCCAGGGAGGGTTGAATCTTCATCCATATGAGGGCCTACGAGGAGCATGGCTAGAGTCTGATCAGGGGTAGGATAGCATTATGTTCATCCTATCTAATTTAAAGCCAATCATTCACCAAACATTAGCATGCAAGTCCAAGCATACCTCCGTCATTTCTGGGGAACACAAGCAGTCTTCTACGTACTCAGCTTTTTGCTAGACTAGACTCCCTAGTCTAATTTATTAGCTTTTTCTTTACTCCCAGCTTGGCTCTTGGTGTGCCTCCATGATTCTTGGTCTCCCCCAAAGTTAGAACTGGTTCATCTGCCAATTTGGCTGGATGAAGAAGCCAGCTGGCTCTGCTTACTGTTTGGGGGACCAGGGAGAGCCCAGAACACAATTCCTCCAGAGCCAGGCAAGCCCCAGAAAGGCAGCCAGAAGTTTATGAATATTTCCAGAGCTGGCCAGCTATGCCTGACATCTGTGCTCCAGAGCTGGACATCTACCAGCCTCATTCCAAACCCTCAGGGCCAACTCCTGCCCTGCCATGTCACTTCCATTTTTTGTCTTCTCTGTTGCAGGTCTATGTCTGGTTGGCTGTGATATAAAGAATCAGACTTTATTCTGTCCGAGTTTCTCTAGCATACAGAGTTCAGCACTCTTTTTAAGCCAGAAGATCCTTATTAACAACACTGCAGCAGGGCATGAGTTTCCCAGCATTCATTTTTATACTCTGGAGGAGTACACATGTAGGGTATACTCAGGATGCAATATAATGATGTCATCATTTACACTTCCACCATTTTTGATGTTGATATTTCTATTTTCTATGATATATCTCACAACAGCTAAGTTTGCTTTTTTTTTCACTTCAGTTTTTCCAGATGTTTACAGAAAGCAGCTGATTTGAAAAAAAAATAAGATTTTGTGACTTTAACAAAATGATTTTAGGGGTACCAATAACAACACTGAAGCCTTTACCTTTAAAGTACATTTAACTGACACACAGAAATCATCTATATTAAAAGTGTATGATGTGGTAACTTGATGCACATAATAGAATTGCCATATTCAAAATTATAATCAACACACTGATCTCCTCTATAACTCTCATTGTGTCTTTCTAGGACAGTGACAATGTGCTCCTAAAGCAAACTTCAAGAAAATAACAGAGTTATCCATGACATTCATCCAGGTTGTATATTATTAGATCCTGGAACTTCATCATCTTAGAACCAAACTGTATACCTATGACCAGCATCTTCCTTTTTCCTTCAATCCCAGGTCTTGACACCTACCCTTCTAGATCCTCAAGCTTTAATAAAAACCCACAGGGCCAGCTTTCAAGCACTATGTCTTAACTATAGTTGAGATGTCTCTGCAGGCATCTCCAAGATGCTGTTTCCTCATCTTTGGGTCAGAATGGTTTACCTTTTGTGAGATAGACGTGAGTAGGAAATGAAATAACCTACAGGAAATCCCTGCTATAGTATCTGCTACAGGACAAATGTCAAACTCACACTTATTTCTCCTGAGAAAGAGGTCATTAATCTTTTGCTCCTCCAGTTTGCTTTGAAACAAAATAAACACTGAAGCCTTTGCATATCTTAATCTTCAAACTGTCATCTCAGGACATCTCTGCAGACGAGAATGTGACCCCGACTGCTGTGTGTGGAGAACAGGGGGTGCTTCTCCTTGACAGGTTGTGGATTATAGCCAAAAGTATTTATCAAGTCAGTCATCTTATAACCAAAAGTATTTATCTTTGATCAGAATCTCACCATTTCCTGAACAGGTGACTTAGCCTAAAATTATAGTTCTGAGTTAATGGAATTAATAAGTACTTAGCAGTAGGAAGGGCAATCACTTATATTGTCAATATGATAAGATTCAGTGACACCTATGTGAGATTTATTAAATGTCTATTCTTCCCAGGGAGGCAGCTGTCATTAAGTCGTTTTGTTTTTCTTTCTCCTGAGACTAGTTTTTGTTCATGACACCTCCAAGCACAATGAATAGAAAGGAAACTTTTGAATCGATCAGGCATGTTCAGCTCAGTGTATAGAACATGGTCTGAAAAAAAGTGAGTGAATGAGTGGATGACTAGTGACGCACTTTGTATAAATAGAGGAATGGTACCCAAGCACTCAGGAAACAGAGAAAAGGGCAGATGAAAAACTGCCAGCTCCAATTCAGCAAGCAAGATTGGGCAAACCAGGCTGAAGCACATGGCTTATGTATCAGAGCAAATGACAACACACTTCCTCATTTAGCAATTAACTGTGTTCTGTCTTTGATCCTCTATTGCCAGGAAAAGGCTCTGCCAAATTTTTCAAATGAATTACGTCTGCTTCCATTATGTCTACTTCCTCTCTGCTTACTTTACACTTTTACCCCTATAATTTTCTTTCCATCCCAACAATGTACTGATGCCTACTCATAAAGGTCACCAATGACTTTAAGATTGACATATCAGGTGAACTTCTTATACACCATATTTTATAGAACTTGGGTGCACTTGACTTTCTTTTAACAGTTCTTTTTTCCTTAATCTTGGCCTCAGTGTCCCAGCCTTAGTCTTTTATTTTGGCTTATCTCTTTTTTCCTGACCATTACTAGTTCTTTTGCCTCCTTTTCTTCCCCAGAAATATTTATGTGTGTTACTAAAATGTACATGTCTCTATATCTATACTTTTTTTTCAAAGTGGAATTTGTGCCTTGGTTGCAGAAGTTGCCCAAAATTACCCAAGATTTATCAAATAATGTTGCTAGAAAGCTGCTTAGGTCTGTGGCTTGCCTCCACAGCTGTGTACTACGTATTCATATCTGCCTTCACTTTTCTTCTTGAATATCATTTCTACGCTCAGACCTGGCATTGTCCTCACGTTCACTTGCTGTCCTCAACCCTCTGGCCAGTGTGAGATCCCTAGAGGAAATAAGCATCTGCTGCAGTGATTGATATAGTCTCATCTTGTACCATCTCTTGAAAGAGCCTTTATCCAACTAGAATAGCCTTTTCTATGCTATGGATCTTTAATATCTGCTGATACTTTTCTTACTGTGTAATTTTTTACTTTTAATTTTCTTACTGTGTAATTCCAACCTCAGATGTATCTCTTTTTTTCTGGTTAGAGTTGACTTTGAATATTCTGTCTCCCCTTTCATATTGTAGATACATTGGAATGAAAATGATTGTTTTTCTCTTTTCTCTGCCTCTAACATCCAAAATAATTTCTGACTCATGATATCAATAAAAATCTCTTCATTCCATGACCAACAATTAAAGAAACAGGCAGCTTTTCAGCCCACCTTCCTTATGCGCTCTCTCGTCTTGTTTGTGCAAAGTGTCCATTGTCATGTCCAACTCTTATCTTAAATCTGCTATATCCAATTCTCAAAGTTACTATATCTCAGAATAGAGTTCTTACTAATTATTGTTCATTCCCTAAAAAGTTTACATTAGGATAGGAATAACTAAGGAAATGACAGAGGAGTTAACAGCAACTGTTACTCATGCAAAGGACTCAGTCCATCTCCTAGAAGCCATATAATGGCTGACTACCATTCCTAATTCCAATTTCTGAGGAATGATGCCCTTTCCTGATCTCAGGAATCTAAATAGAAAGAAAAATGTAAAGACATGTGTCGTGTCTTTTGTTTCCCACAGGTGCATGACTTCCTTGAATAGTGGAGTTCACCCCTGCCGTTCAATAACTCAGAGACTAAGACTGAGACATACTGGCAACGTGGTTTTGAAGGTGATTTTTCATAACCTTGCCCTACTCAACTCTGAGCCAGCTGAGATCCTAAAATGACTTTCTCATAGCAAACATTCATGGCTTTTAGATTGAGTTGAGATGCTGAAGGCTAGTGCCCAAACTTCCTTGGATATGTTAGGCATTCAAGAAAAATGGCTGGACACATAGAGAATAAAGTAGCAGTGGAGAAAAAAAGAGACAAGGCCTATCTCAAAAATTTTTGTCCTTTTATGGAAAGAAGATAGCATCTTGGATGTTCTCAGTGTTTCTTCACAGGAATCCTGTTTCATTACGTACTCTGAAAGGACCAGATGAAAGAAAGAGCATTGACAAGCAACCCCAAATCAAGTTACTTGACTAAACAATTGAACAGACATCCAAATCCAAAGCCCCAGGGTAACATGCCCTAGTGTTTCCTGTGAGAACATGTCTGCTTCATAGCAGTGTGACAGATGAGAGCACCAGTCACACAGAGAGAGAACTGCTTCTGCCCATGTTAAAGATTGGTGATAATTAACAGACTAAACAAATCACTGAAATATGTTTCTATCTCCAATCTGGGCTTTAAAATACTTATGAGTAACTTGGGAATTGAATTTCAGTTTAATAAGAATCAGTATAACTAACACCAAATGATTAAGCTACAGCTCTCATTTGAAAATGTTTTGAATTTTTTCTTATTTAGCCAAGTCAGATAAAATTTGAGGACACATATTTGAGTCTTTCTGAAATGTTCTTTCATTATTTGAGAAAGTAAATGAAATGAAGCCCAGGTATCAAAATAAACACTTAATATGCAATGTAAGTGAGGAAATTACTACAAATATTTCAAGAACCTTTCATTTAATAAGAAAAGGACATTCACAATCCAATTTCAAAAGAAATGGGAAAGAAGAAAATTGATCTATTTCCTAACCAATAAAAGAAAGATGAAAGGAAGGGGGAAGAAAGGAGAGATGTAGAAAGGAAGAAGGAAGGAAGGAAAGAAGGAAGGAAGAAAGAAAGGAAAGAATGAAAGAAGGAAGGAAGAAAAGAAGGAAGGAAAAGGGAAGGCAGGCAGGAAAGGAAAATAGAGAAAGGACAGAGGAAAGATAGAAAGAAAATGACAACTCATAAACTGACAACAATAAACTGAGAAGCAAGCTTCCATGGTTTGACTGTCCATAGTTTGTGATAAAAGCTAAAGTAATAAGAAGTAAGATTAAGCACAAAAATGTTTCTAAACCTAAGTGCCCTAGAGCCATGAAAAGCTGCACTTTCCTAGGGAACATTCACTTTGAGACTTCCGTCCCTGCCCTTTCTGTAACCGATAATGTGGTTTTCTTAGGGCCATTTTTTCCTGGCTGGAAGGCATGCTAGCAAGAATAGAACTGGAAAAATAAAAGGCAATGGAGGAGACTCGTTACATCACAAGTAACTTCAATTGGAAGAAAAACACTGATTCCACATTTCCTCTTGAAAAAAGAATGGATTTACAGATAGAATTTATGAAGTTTCCCTTCATGTCAACAGTTAACCAAAGATTTCTGTGTGGGAGTGATCAAACATTTTCCAACTAAGAATTTTCTCTGGCAGCTCAGTATTCAAGTGGGTTCCCTAGTAAGGGGAACAGGGACTGTCTCTGACATGAACTCATGAGCTGGCTCTTTGATCACCAACCTCTGAGAGGAGAGCAGCCTTACCAGGCCACAGAGGAAGACAGTGCAGCCAGTCCTTATGAGACCTGGTAGGTTAGAGTCAGATGGATGGGGAGGTGGACCTCCCCTATCAGTAGACTTGGGGAGGGGCATGGGAGGAGAGGAGGAAGAGAGGATAGGATAGGGAGGGAATGAGGCAGCAGGATATAGCTGGGATACAAAGTGAATGAACTGTCATTAACAAAAAAAAAATAAAAAAATTTAAATTAAAAAAAAAAAGAATTTTCTCCTTCACAGAAGATAATGATGACTCACAATGAAACAGTTTGAATTCTTCCTCTCTTATCATGCTGGGTCTCATATTTCATTGCAATATTGAAAATTATCTTGCCCCTAAGAATTCTTCAGGATAGTTGAAACTGAGGAGCAACATTGGTTAGTTTTATTACTGCTCCGACTAAATACCTAACAAGAAAGAATTCAAGGAAAAAAAAAATGTGTTCTAACTCACAGTTTGAGGGAATAGTCTATCATGGTGAATACATGGTGATAAGAGGAATATACAGTGTCTTGCTCATATCCAGACAGATCATGAAGCAGAGAACCAGGGAACAAAAGCAGACCTGGGTTACTCATAATCCTCAAAGTCCACCTGGCAGTGACCCAGTTCCTCCACCTTAGCCCCGATACCTAAAAGTTCCGATCTTCCCCAAATAGTTGCCATTAGCTTGTAGCTATGCCTTTACATGAGCCTTTGGGAGACAGTGTATATCCAAACCAGAGCAGATGCTCTACCTCATGCTGATTAACCTGTATATTGTTCCCACAGTCATCTAGTGGACTTCAGTAATTCCATATCCCATCTAACAAAGAAAACATGCCAATATTTCTAAATCTGTTTTAAGTGTTAGTTAGACTTGTTTTAATAATTTAATTTTCACTCTAGTGAGGTTTAACTATAATATCTTTTTTAATAATCAAAGTCTGGTTGTGATTTTCAATAATAAACATTGTTTTAGAAGGCAGCTTTTTATTTTCATTTATTCCTTTAACACTACCCATTGTAGTTTCCAGAGAGGGGGAAATACAATAAGGAAATAGTCTTGCTTTCAAATGCAGAATATAGTGAACCAGTGTTTAATGCATTACTGCCAGAACTACTGCAGAATGCCAACTTCTGCAAGAGCAGGTTAGAATTCCTGAGGGATAAGCATGACTTCACTTTTCTTCTCACTGGAATGTTCTCAGCTCTTTGAATGCTCCAACTCTTTGACATGTTTTCCATGTTGAAGATATGGGAGCTGTAAATTATGACATTCTCCAGCAACCTCATAAAGAAGTAAAGGCTAATGGCCACATTCTTTTTATTAGACAGGGTTCTCTGGAGGAGCAGAACTGATAGAATGAATCTATATATATTAAAAGGAGACTTAGTGTGGGTTATGGGCAGTGGTCTGGCTAGTTCTGCAGTGGCAAGTCTCCTGATGGGAAGTCCAAGAATTCAGTAATTATTCAGTCTATGAGGCTGGCTGTCCAACCTGGTCTTCAGCCTTCATGAAATCCTGAAGAAGTAGGGACTAAAGCATCAACAACAAGAAAGATGAATTTGCCAGTGACAGTGATAGCAAAGAGCAAAAGTTTCCTTTTTCCTGTTTTTCTATTTGGACTGCCCAGAATTAGGGTGGGTCCTATGGCCTCAAATGAGCCAATTAAAAAAATCTCTCACCCATGTGTCCAGCTGCCTGGTTTTAGTCAATTCCAGATGTAATCATGTTGACAACCAAAGTTAGCCATCACATGTCAAAGAAAAGAGGTAAAGACACAATTACTCATCCCAAACCAGAATCTGTCTGAACCACTGTGTCCTCCACGCACTTGTTCCTGACTTGGTCTGACTCCAACACAATTCCCATCAGCATCTACAGCTTTCCTTATCTTTAGTTAACTTTTCCACCACCGTGACGAATATCATAGGGCTACTACATGTAGGAGGAATGATTTATTGTACCTCATATCCTCAGATGTTTCCACCCCTAGCTAGCTGTCTCCGCTGTTTCTGAACCTATAGTAAGCAGGGCAAGACATAGGAAATCCTGTGAGAGGGACATGGTAAAGTAGAGCTGCTCACCTCAAGCAGGGGAGATACCAAGAAACAGGAAGCAGGTTTTATCTCTGTAGCATTCCCCCATGACCTACTCTTTCCATACTACAAAATAACCGAGGAATTGCCTCCCAGAATAGATAACAGCTGAGTGATCCAGCATCCTCCAGTTGGGAATCAAGCATTCAACATTTTAAGCTCTTGGAAAGACACTTTATATCCAAATGATAACACTTCCCAATAAAGGTTAGCATATGCAATGTCATTCATCATATTATCAGCATTAAGACTAATGATAATGCATGGAATGCCTTTCAGGTTTTTTCGGGTTTTTTTGTTTTGTTTTGTTTTGTTTTGTTTTTGTTTTTTAGATTTTTGAGATAAGATCTTGTTGGATAAGCTTACATGATCATATGGGTGCTATGTAACTAAATTTTCTGTGAACTTCTTAACCTGCCTCCATCTCCAAGGTGCTAGAATTATAGCTGTGAGCTAGTATGCCTCCCAATGTGTAAATTTTGAAAAGCTAGGATAAGGATATTACACAAGATTTTCACTAGCTTTGGGTGGAAAGGAATCATGTGCTCTTGTTACAGATAGTAAGCCTTGTTTTAAGTAGTTCTTCATTGGCTTCAATCACTTTTTGCTCTGAAAGTATTTGTCACTATCATGGGTGTTACTGTATACCCATGGTAGCAGGCATATAAAAGTGATTCAGAAATCATTTTCTGCCTAAACAACCTCTTGTAAATCCAGGCATTGATGGTCATGAAATAAACTGCCTGTCCCGTATGCCCAGGGACTGAAATAATTCAGGGTGGGCCTGGCGGAAATTACAACCAAGACCTACAAGAAATCTAATATGCTCAGCCTCCAGTTTCCTTTCCTTTGGTTTACATGGGAACTGTATTTGTAATGGAGTTTTGGTGAGCCAGCTGTGGCTAGAATCCCCATTGCCTATTCCCTCCCAGTGCTATAAACTCCTTTTCCTAACATTTTTCCAAGTCACACTCTATGCTTTGATATGATTTTTAATTAATTTCAGTCTTTCAATATAAAATTTCACATAGGAAGAAAGGAAAGGCAATGATTGTGTGTTTGGTTTGGGTTGGTTCGGGCTAGTTTGAGTTTACTTATGAATTTTTCTCATGATATACATTCACTCTATCTACCAATTCTTCAAAATGAAGTTTGATTTTTAAAGACTGTCTAATTTATTAAGTTATGATGCCCCATTAAGGTTCTTTAGATGAGACTATTTTCCAGTATTCATTCAGCTTTATTTATCTGAGTCCAGTGCCTTAGAGGGAAAAAGGAATTACAGTGGGGGCTTTTTTTTTTTCCCACTTTTTTTTTTCTTTTTAGTTACATTTTGTTAACTCTGTGTCCCAGCTGTATCCCGCTCCCTCATTCCCTCCCCAACCCCACACTCCCTCCCTGGTCTCCTCCCTGCCCCTTTCCAAGTCCACTGATAAGGGAGGACCTCCTCCCCTTTTATCTGACCCTGTTTTATCAGGTATCTTCAGGGCTGGCTGCAGAGTCCTCCTCTGTGGCCTAACAGACTGCTCCTCCCCGGGGGGGGGGGTCAAACAGCCTGCCCTTGAGATCCTGTTAGAAATAGTCCGTGTTCCCCTTACTTTGGAAAACTACTTGGTTACTGAGCTACCACGGGCCACATCCGAGCAGAAGTTCTAGGTTATATCCATAGATGGTCCTTGGTTGAGTGTCAGTCTCAGAAAAGACCCTGTGCCCAGATATGTTTGATCCTTGTAGAGCTCCTATCCTTTCCATATCATACTAACTTCCTTTCTTTCATATGATTCCCTGCACTCTGCCGAGGGTTTGGTTATGAGTCTTAGTGTCTGCTTTGAAACACTGCTAGGTAGAGTCTTTCAGATGCCTTTTGTGGTAGACTCCTGTCATAAGTTCAATGCACATCCCATTTGTCATTCTAAATGAGGATTAATCACCTTCGCCTGTGTCCACTTTCTTGATTATCTTCTTTAGGTGTGTAGATTTCATTTTTTTTTATCATATCTTGTAGGTCTATATAAGCGAGTATATATCAAGTTTGTCTTTTTCCTTCTGGGATACTTCACTCAGAATGATCTTTTCTAGATCCCACCACTTGCCTGCAAATTTCATGATTTCCTCCTTTTTGATTGCTGAGTAGTATTCCATTGTGTAAAAATATCACAATTTCTATATCCATTCCTCCGTTGATGGACATATGGGTTGTTTCCAAGTTCTGGCTATTACAAATAAAGCTGCTACGAACATGGTTGAACAAATGTCCTTGTTGTGTACTTGAGCAAATTTTGGGTATATACCTAGGAGTGGTATAGCTGGGTCTTGAGGTAGCACTACTCCTAGTTGTCTGAGAAAGCACCAGATTGACTTCCAAAGTGGTTGAACCAGTTTACATCCCACCAGCAATGGAGGAGGGTTCCCTTTTCTCCACAACCTCTCCAGCATGTGCTATCACTTGAGGTTTTCATCTTGGCCATTCTGATGGGTGTAAGGTGAAATCTCAGGGTCGTTTTGATTTGCATTTCCCTAATGGCTAATGAGGTTGAGCATTTCTTTAAGTGTTTCTCTGCCATTCGATGTTCCTCTTTCGAGAATTCTCTGTTTAGCTCTGTTCCCCATTTTTTAAGTGGATTACTTGGTTTTTTGCTTTTCTGCTTCTTTAGTTCTTTATATATACTGGATATTAGCCCTCTGTCAGATAAAGGGTTGGTGAAGATTCTTTCCCAATCTGTAGGCTGTCTATTTGTTTTGATGACAGTGTCTTTTGCTTTACAGAAGCTTTTCAGTTTCATGAGGTCCCATTTATTGATTGTTGCTCTTAGAGCCTGTGCTGTTGGTGTTCTGTTCAGGAAGTTGTCTCCTGTGCCAATGAGTTCTAGGCTGTTTCCCACTTTTTTTTCCAACTGATTTAGAGTATCTGGTTAATGTTGAGGTCCTTGATCCACTTGGACTTTAGTTTTGTGCAGGGTGATAAATATGGATCTATTTTCATTTTTCTGCATGTAGACATCCAGTTGGTCCAGCACCATTTGTTGAAGATGCTGTCTTTTTTCCATTGAATGGATTTGGCTTCTTTGTCAAATATTGAGTATTCATAGGTGTGTGGGTTTATTTCTGGGTCTTCTATGCGATTCCATTGATCCTGCTTTCTGTTTCTATGCCAATACCATGCAGTTTTTATTACTGTTGCCCTGTAGTACAGCTTGAGATCGGGAATGGAGATACCTCCAGATGATCTGTTGTTGTACAGGATCGTTTTGGAGATTCTGGGTGTTTTGTTTCTCCATATGAAGCTGAGAATCTTTTTTTCAAGGTCTGTAAAGAATTGAGTTGGTATTTTGATGGGAATTGCATTGAATCTGTAGATTGCTTTTGGCAGGATGGCCATTTTCACAATGTTAATCCTACCAATCCATGAGCACGGGAGATCTTTCCATCTTCTGAGATCTTCTTCAATTTCTTTCTTCAAAGACTTGAAGTTTTTCTCAAACAGGTCTTTCACTTGCTTGGTTAGAGTCACACCAAGTTACTTTATGTTATTAGTGGTTATTGTGAAGGGTGTTGTTTCCCTAATTTCTTTCTCAGCCTTTTTGTCTTTGGTATACAAGAGGGCTTCTGATTTTTTTGAGTTGATTTTGTATCCTGCCACTTTGCTGAAGGTGTTAATCAGCTGAAGAAGTTCTCTGGTTGAATCTTTGAGCACTGCTTTCAATGTGTCCCATAAATTTGGGTATGTTGTGCCTTCATTTTCATTGAATTCTAGAAAGTCTTTAATTTCTTTCTTTATTTCTTCCTTGACCCAGCTGTCATTGAGTAGTAAGTGTTTTAAGTTTCCATGTGCGTGTCGGCTTTTTGTTGTTTCTGTTGTTGTTGATGTCCAGCTTTAGTCCATGGTGGTCAGATAGTATACAAGGGATTATTTCAATCCTTTTGTATCTGTTGAGGCTTGCTTTGTGACTAACTATATGGTCTATTTTGGAGAAGGTTCCATGTGGTGCTGAAAAGAAGGTGTACTCTTTTGAGTTTGGGTGAAAAGATCTGTAGACGTCTATTAGGTCCATTTGATTTAGGGATTCTGTGAGTGCTTTTATTTCCCTATTTGGTGTCTGTCTGGTTGATCTGTCCCTTGATGTGAGTGGGGTGTTGAAGTCTCCCACTATTAAGGTATTAGGATCAATGTATGATTTAAGCTTTAATATTGTTTCATTTACGAATGTAGGTGCTCTTGTATTTGGGGCATAGATATTCAAAATTGTGATGTCCTCTTCTTGGATTTTTCCTTTGATGAGAATATAGTGGCCCTCCTTATCTTTTTTGATTAACTTTGGATGAAAGTCTATTTTATTAGATATTAGGATGGCTACTCCAGCTTGTTTTCTGGAACCATTTGCTTGAAAAACATTTTTCCAGCCCTTTACTCTGAGGTAGTGTTTATCTTTGTTGCATAGGTGTGTTTCTTGGATGCAACAGAATGTTGGGTCTTGTTTCCGTTGGGTCTGTTAGCCTGTGTCTTTTTATTGGTGAGTTGAGTCCATTAATATTGATAGATAATATTGACCAATGCATGTTAGTTCCTTTTGTAATGGAGTCGATGATCTTACCTTGTTTCATTGCTTGTTTTCTTTTCATTTTTGTTGGGATATTATCTGTATGCCCTGTTTTCTTGGGTGAATTCGTTTTCGTTGGATTGGAGTTTTCCTTCTAGTATCTTCTGTAGGGTTGGTTTGCTGTATAGATATTGCGTAAATTTAGTTTTGTCATGGAATATTTTGTTTTCTCCATCTATGTTGATTGAAAGCTTTGCAGGGTATAGTAGTCTGGGTTGACATTTGTGATCTCTTAGAGTCTCCATGATGCTTGCCCAGGCCCTTCTGGCTTTCATAGTTTCTGATGAGAAGTCTGGTGTGATTCTGATAGGTCTACCTTCATATGTTACTTGGCCTTTTTCCCTTGCTGCTTTTAATATCTTTTCTTTGTTCTGTAGATTTAGTGTTTTGACTATGATGTGACGTGATGTGTTTCTTTTCTGGTCTAGTCTATTTGGTGTTCTGTAGACCTCTTGTATATTTATGGACATCTCTTTCTTTAAGTTGGGAAAATTTTCTTCTGTGATTTTCTTGAAAATATTTTCTGGACCTTGGAGCCTGGAGTCTTCTTTTTCATCAATTCCTATTATTCTTAGATTTTGTCTTTTCATAGCATCCTTGATTTCTTGGATATTTTGTGATTGGAATTTTTCTGATTTTACTTTTTCTTTGAGAGAAGTATCAATTTCTGCAAGTGTGTCTTCAGCTCCAGAGATTCTCTCTTCCATCTCTTGTATTCTGTTGGTGATGCTTACTTTTGTGGTTCCTGATCTTTTCTCCAAGTTCTCCAGCTCAAGAGTTTTCTCATTTTGTGTTTTCTTTATTGATTCTAATTCTGTTTTCATGCCTTGCACCATTTCTTCCATGTGTTTGAATTTGGATTCCTGTCTCTCTACAATGGGCTCTATTTCTTTGTTCATTTCCTTTTTGTATGCCACTAATTTTTTCTCTACTTGTGCCTCTATTTGTTTGGCTATGTTTGCCTGTGTTTCTTTAAGGGTTTTGTCTATTTCTTCTTTCTTTATCTCCAATTGACTGGCCAACTCTTTGAAAGATTTGTTCATTTCCTCCTTATGAGCCTCAAATAATTGAGCAAGCATGGCTTTAAGGTCATTTTCCTGTGCTTCTGATGAATTGGCGTATCCATCGATTTTGGGGTTTGCTGGTGAAGTCATGATGTCCTGATTTATGTTGGAAGTGTTCTTTCGCCTACCCCTGGCCATTGGCTTATCTGAGACCTTCCCTGTTTGTTTTTGGATTCTGCCGATCAGACTGGTATTGTCTCTCTCTCGAGTCTGGAGAATTCTTCAGGAAGTTGAGAGAGGTCCCGTGTCCTTAGCGTGTGCTGAGGACTAGCTGTACCTGTGGGAGGAAAGTACGCAGGCGCAGACAGAGGCAAATGCAAGCGTGCGTGCGTGTGTATATGTGTGTGTGTGTGTAAGTGGGCGTGGGCCTGTGTCTCGAGGGACAGAGTGATGGCTAATGTTGAACCCTTGAGTGTGTGGGAGGGGCTCTGCAATGTATATGTCGCAGGCGCTAGTGATGATCGCAGCGCAATTTCTGGCATTAACTGCCTTAACTCCTCAATTAGACCCACAGAGCAGGAACTTCAATGTTCCAAGTGCCCCTCTGTTTCCCAAAGTGGGTATATGGGTGGGAGGGGGTTCGATGCCTAGCTTCTGTTTTAGAAGGACCCAGGATCAGTGGAGCTGCAGATTCTCAAAAGTTCACTCACTTACAGGCAGGTCACTTGGCAGAGAACGGGGTATCTGGGCTCTCTGCTCTCTGGTTTGGCCCTGCTTCTTTGATGTGCTCCGCCAGTTCCGTGCTGTTGTCACTGCCAGGTTATGAGGTCTTGCTGCAGCTGGAGATTTCAGGGTGGTCACGTCAGTGGGAATCGGGGTAACCAGCCTTTCTGTTCTCTGGTTTGGCCCTGGTTAGTCTTAAACTGGAGGGCTGATGTGCCCCGCCAGCTCAGTGCTGCTCCGCCGCCAGGTTAGAAAGTCCCGCTGCAACTGGAGACTGGGTTGCTAGTCCAGATGCTTTCTGGGAAGTCCTGGGGTCTCTTCACTGTGCTCTCCAAGCTTCGGAGGCCCAGCGCCTGGTGTGTCTAGCTTGTATGGCGTTTCTGTCTGGTTTTGGTGAGTATATAGCGTATTCTCTGTCACTGTGGGATTGGGCGGGCCGTACCGTCAGTGATCGCGATCCTGAGGAGCTAGTATGGCGTCTAGCAGACTCGGGCCCTGGGAGGATGGTGCAGCCGCCACGCGAATCTGGGGCTCCAAGACACAGTACTGCTGGCCTTTGCCGATAAAGGGCTTGGGGCTCCGCCTCAGTGGCTGCAGGCCCCAGGCAGTTAGGTCTGCGCTAAGAAAGGCGAGTCTGAGAAAGGCGAGTCCGCTGTGCCGAGGAGGAGGGAGGTCTGGGGGAGGGGAGTGCTGAGAGATCAAAGGATCGTTTCACCTTCCCCAAACAAGTCCCTGGGTGACCCGAGACCAAGGTTTTCACCTCCTGTGATGTTCCCTGTTGTTTAGAAAGTCTCTCTGTTGTTTCCCTGGCTTCAGAAGTTCTTCCACTCATCAACTCAGAACTTTATCTCTTCCACAGCTCGGAAACTGTGTGTGCTAGTTGCCATCTTGGCTCCGCCCCCCCAGTGGGAGCTTTTAACATATTTCTTCATGCACAAACAAATCACAAATCCCATAAAAATCCAAATGCAGACACTATAACATATATGCAAAAGACTTGTAAAGAAAAGAATTAAATAGCATTATAAGACAAAGAGCCTCTAAAAATGCCCACTAAGATCATTTTGTGCTGGCAATATAATGTTTAACATTGGGTCTGCCCTTGAGAATTATTTGAATACCCAGTGAGACTCCACTGGAGAAAATTAATTTTTCATTTGTGAGTGACTCAAAGGGAGTTGGTCTTCATATTCTGAATCACGGTATCTACTTCAAACACTAGGACTGCATGGATAGTCCCATACTTACTAAATTTCTGCATACCACATTATTCCCTCTTATTTATGAGTCCTTTAAAGCAGTGGAAGAAGCTATATGCAAGGGATCACTCTTTTAATTCATGCAAAAGATCATTTTAGGTTTGTTTTTCTTTCTCAGAAGTGAAAGCTTACAGAACCCTTATTCCAATAATTCTTCCATCCTTCCTCTTATCTTCCTGTGTTTCTGTCCAAAGCTGAGAAAGCAATGGTGAAAACTTGGAGTAGTGAGTACAGACACGGGCATAAATTACTCTGTTATAAGACAATTGCTAATAATGTGCTACCACATCAAAGGAGGCATATCCAGATTCATCAAAGGATGTCAGGTGGGGGACTTGCAAGATGGCAGCACCAGGATGACTCTCCTTCTGACCAGCAACACAGCAGGATTGGCACAGTGACCAGGAGACAGAACTCTTGGTCCTAAAACACAAGTGATTGTGTTTCCCAGGTGAGAGGATATCCCACGGTGGGGCATTCAATCAGCTTCAACTCACCCAGCTAACCCGCAGAAGAGATCCCAGTTCCACCAGGTGCTTGTCTCCAACCCAGAGCCACATGCCAACATGCTCTGATCACGGTCCCAGACTGAACTGTGGCACTACAACTTTAGAGACTGAGATTTCCAGTCAAGAAATAACCCCACAGTGCAGGAAATGATTGGGACCAACCTTAGGTCATCAAGACATTCCCTGGAAAAAACCCAGGGTTTTGTGGGTGCCCAGGAGCCAGCCCAGAGCCAGAGCCAGGGACGTAAGTGCCAGCACAGAGTCCTGCCTGAGTGCCTGACTCGCTGACCTAGGTAGAAACAGAGTTCCTCTGTCAGGTGCAAACCCACAGGGAGGGGAACAGCAGATCTGATCTCAGAGCACTCAGCCATGCAAGTATGTGCCTGCAGGTTCTACTCGCCATTTCAGACAGAATGGCTGTCCCCAAAACAAAGATTGGGTGTCCCTGTCAAGAGGAAACTCCATAGTGGGGGGATGATCAGATCCAACACTCAGGATACCCAGCTCCAGAAGACTTTCTGGATTCACACAGACTCTAGGCTCTAGCCTTCTACTGAAGGTATGAGTGCCATGCTCACCTGCCATTATTGAGTACCACTAGGGTACTGGGGCACACAACTGCATCTTTAGACCTACAAAAGCCAGAGCGCCATTACAGCAGCCCACATATACTTCTCCCAGGTTCAACCAGTTATCCCTAGCTAAACTGACAAAACTGTGAGAACCCCTGGTTCTTCAAGAGGGCTGCATCCAACAATTACACCTTAAGAGCAACAGCTGCTGCTCACTAAATTCAGAGCAAGAAACCCAGCAGCTGGGCAGCCATCACCAGGACCTCTCCTGATGAGAGAAGAGCCTTCCTGAACACCACAGTTAACAAACACAAGTCTATACGTCTGAAGTGAACTCTGACAATACCTGAAAAGCACCACCATTCAGTTGATCATACCCAAAAAGCAGAGGAGAACTTCAGAACCCCACCAAGTAGATTCTCCCCACCCCAGGACCCAGCAGGCACCAGAAATTAACAGACAACACCTGAGACAAAGAGATGGATAGAGGCCAGTGAAAAAGCACAACCAACAAAAGGCAAAGCAATATGGCATCCCCAGAATCCAGTTATCCAGGGACAAGTAGCCCTGGACACCCTAACATAAGTGAAATTCAAGATGACCTTACATTTATGCTTATTTAGAGGTTAATGGAGGAAGCAAATAAAATGTGTAAAAAATTAGGGGATGGCCATCCATAAAGAAATACAGGAAGATGCAGCCAAACAGTTTGTGGCTTTCAGAGAGGAAATAATTAAATCACTGAAAAAAAATAAAAGAAACAGAGGAATGTTCAAAGAAACAGTTGAAAGAATTTAAGGAAAAACAGAAAAATACAGTCAGATAGGTTAAGGAAATCAACAAAACGGTTCAAGATCTGAAGACAGAATTGGAAAAGTTAAAGAAAACACAAATGGAGGAAATCATGGAAAGGGAGAACCTAGGAAAGAAAACAGGAACTACAGAGGTAAGCATAACCAACAGACTACAAGAGATGGAAGAAAGAACCTCAGGTGTAGAAGATACAATGGAAGAAATCAATGTATCTGTCAAAGAAAATAATAAATCTAAAAAATTCCTGACACAAACCATCCAAGAAATCCAAGAAAACATAAAAGACAAAACCTAAGAATAATAGGAATAGAGGAAAAAGAAGATTTCTTCCTCCAAGGCCCAGAAAATATTTTCAAGAAAATCATAGAAGACAATTTTTCCAACTTAAAGGAGAGACCTATAAGAATACAAGAGGCCTACAGAACACCTAATAAATTAGACCAGAAAATAAAATCTTCCTGCCACATAATAATCAAAACAGTAAGGATACAGAACAAAGAAAAAATACTAAAAGCTGCAAGGGAAAAAGACCAAGTAACATATAATGGCAAACCCATTAAATCACACCTGTCTTCTCAACAGCAACTATGAAAGCCAGAGGAGCCTGGACGGATATCATGCACACCATAAGAGAGCACAGATGTCAGCCTAGGCTACTGTACCCAGCAAAATTCTCATTTCTCATAGATGGAGAAAACAAAATATTCAACGACAAAAACAAATTTCAATAATACCTACACACAAATCCAGAGTTACAGAAGATACTAGAAGGAAAAATACAGCGCAAGAAAACTAACTACTTTCAAGAAAACACAGGAAATAAATAACCTCACTACAACAAAACAAAAAGTAGCCAAACACACAAACACACTACCATAGCCAACATCGATATCAAAGGATCTAACAGCCACTGGTCATTAATCTCCTTCAACATCAATAGACTCAATTCTCCAATAAAAAGACACAGAATAACAGAATGGATCATAAACAAGACCCAACAATCTGTTGCATACAAGAAACACACCTAAATCACAAAGATAGACATTACCTGAGAGTAAAAGGCTGGAAGACGGTTTACCAGGCAAACAAACACAAGAAGCAAGCAGGAGTAGCCATTCTAATGTCTAATAAAATAGATTTTCAACCAAAATTAATCAAAAGAGATAGAGAAGGACACTTCATACTCATCAAGGGAAAAATCCACCAGGAAGATATCACAATCCTGAACATCTATGCCCCAAATACAATGGCACCTACATTTGTAAAAGAAACTTTAATAAAACTTAAACCACACAAAGACCCCCAAACATTAATAATGGGAGACTTCAACACCCCACTCTCAACAAAGGACAGGTCAAAAAAACAGAAATTAAACAAAGAAACAATAACTCTGACAGAGGTCATGAATCAAATGGACCTCACAAACATCTACAGAACCTTTCACCCAAACACGAAAGAATTTACCTTCTTCTCAGCAACTCATGGAACCTTCTCCAAAATAAACCATATAGTTGGTCACAAAGAAAGACTCAACAGATACAAGAAGATTGAAATAATCCCTTGTATCCTGTCTGATCACCATGGACTAAAGCTGGATCTCAATGACAAAAAATAGAAAAAGGCCTACACATACATGGGAACTGAACAACTTGCTACTAAATGACAGCTGAGAAAGAGAAGAAATAAAGAAAGAAATTAAAGACTTCCTAGAATTCAATGAAAATGAAGACACAACATACCCAAACTTATGGGACACAATGAAAGCAGTGCTAAGAGGAAAGTTCATACCACTAAGTACCTTCAAGAAGAAATTTGAAATATCTCATGCAAGCAACTTAGTGGCTCACTTAAAAGCCATAGAAAAAATAGAAGCAGACACAGCAAAGAGGAGTAGACGGCTGGAAATAATCAAAATCAGGTCTGAAATCAATAAATTAGAAACAGATAAAACAATTCAAAGAATCAATGAAACCAAGAGCTGATTCTATGAGAAAATCAACAAGATAGACAAACCCCTAGCCAAGCTAACTAAAAGGCAGAGAGACACCACCAAATCAACAAAATCAGAAACGAAAAGAGGAATATAACCACAGACACTGAAGAAATCCAAACAATAATTAGGTTTTATTTCAACAGTCTATATGCCACAAAATTTGAAAATCTAAATGAAATGGACAATTTTCTTGACTGATTCTACATGCCAAAGCTGAATCAAAACCAGGTAAATCAATTAAATAGTCCTATATTGCTAAGGAAATAGAAGCTGTCATCAAAAGTGTCCCATGCAAACAAAAAAACAAAACAAAACAAACAAACAAACAAAAAAAACAGGGCCAGATGGCTTCAGCACAGAATTCTACCAGACCTTTCACGAAGAGCTAACACCAATACTCTTCAAACTATTCCACAAAATAGAAACAGAAGGAGCACTACTGAACTCATTCTATGAAGCCACAGTCACCTTGGTACCTAAACCTCACAAAGACCCAAAAAAGAAAGAGAATTTCAGGCCAATCTCCCTCATGAACATCGATGCAAAACTACTCAACAAACTACATTCAAACTGAATCCAAGATCACGTCAAAGATATCATCCACTACGACCAAGTAGGCTTCATCCCAGGCATGCAGGGGTGGTTCAATATATGGAAATCCATCAGTATGATCCACCACATAAAAAATCTGAAGGAGAAAAACCACGTGATCATCTCCTTAGATGCTGAAAAGGCATTTAACAAAATCCAAAATCCATTCACGTTTAAAGTCTTGGAGAAATCAGGGATACAAGGCACATACCTGAACATAGTAAAGGCAATATACAGCAAGCCTATAGCCAATATCAAACGCGATGGAGAGAAACTTAAATCATCCCCACTGAAATCAGGGAAAAGCAAGGCTGCCCACTATCTCCGTATCTCTTCAACATTGTTCTTGAAGTCCTGGCTAGAGCAATAAGACAACTGAAGGAGATCAAGGGGATACAAATTGGAAAGGAAGAAGTCAAAGTATCACTATTTGCAGATGATATGATAGTATACCTGAGTGACCCCAAAAACTCTACCAGGGAACTCCTACAGCTGATAAACACCTTCAGAAAAGTGCCTGGATACAAAATTAACTCAAAAAAATAAGTAGCCTTCCTGCATACAAAAGACAAAAGGGCTGAGAAAGAAATTAGGGAAACAACACACTTCACAATAGCCACAAAGGACATAAAGTACCTTGGTGTGAACCTAACCAAGCAAGTCAAAGACTTGTATGAAAAAAACTTCAAGTCTCTGAAGAAAGAATTAGAAGATATCAGAACATGGAAAGCTCTCCAATGCTCATGGCTTGGCAGGATTAATATAGTAAAAATGGCCATCTTATCAAAAGCAATCTACAGATTCAATGCAATCCCCATCAAATTACCAACACAATTCTTTACAGACCTGGAAAGAAAAAAAAAATCTCACCTTCATATGGAACAACAAGAAACCCAGAATTGCTAAAACAATTCTTTACAGTAAAAGATCTTCAGGAGGTATCTCCATCCCTGATCTCAAGCTGTACTATAGAGCAACAATACTAAAAACTGCATGGTACTGGCAGAGAAACAGACTGGTGGATCAATGGAATCAAATAGAAAACCCTGACATAAATTCACACACTTATGGACACCTGATTTTTGACAAAGATGCCAAGACCATTCAATGGAAAAAAGACAGCATCTTCAACAAGTGGTGTTGGTCTAACTGGATGCCTACATGAAGAAAAATGCAAATAGATCCATACTTATCACTCTGCACAAAAATAAAGTCCAAGTGGATCAAAGACCTCAATATAAAACCAGACACACTAAACTGCTTAGAAGAAAAAGTAGGGAAGGGCCTTGAACTCATTGGCACAGGAGACAATTTCCTGAACAGAACACCAACAACACAGGCTGTAAGAGTAACAATCAATAAATCGAACCTCATGAAATTGAAAAGCTTCTTTAAAGCAAAGGACACTGTAGTCAGAACAAAATGACTGCCTACAGATTGAAAAAGAATCTTCACCAACCCAATATTTGACAGAGGACTAATATCCAGTATATATAAAGAACTCAAGAAGTTAAACAGCAACAAATCAAGTAATCCAATTAAAAAATGGAGTACAGAGCTAAACAGAGAATTCTCAATAGAGGAATATTTAATGGTCAAAAACACTTAAAGAAATGCTCAGTGTCCTTAGTCATCAGGGAAATGCAAATAAAAACGACCCTGAGATTTCACCTTACACCCATCAGAATGGCTAAGATCAAAAACTCAACTGACAACACATGCTGGAGAGGATGTGGAGAAAGGGGAACCCTCCTCCATTGCTGGCTGGAATGTCAACTTATACAACCACTTTGGAAATCAATCTGGTGCTTTCTCAGACAATTAGGAATAATGCTTCCTCAAGATCCAGCTATACCACTTCTAGGTATATATCCAAAAGACACTCAAGTAAGAGCACAACAAGGACATCTGCTCATCCGTGTTTGTAACACATTTGTTTGTAATAGCCAGAAACTGGAAACAGCCCAGATGCCCCTCAGTTGAGGAATGGATACAGAAATTGTGGTACATCTACACAATGGAATATTACTCCCCCTTCTTTCATAAGATTTCCTCTACTCTGCCCAAACTTTGGCTATGAGTCTCAGCATCTGCTTTGATACACTGCTAGGTAGAATCTTTCAGAGGCCCTCTATGATATGCTCCTGTCCTGGTCCCCGTTTTCCCTCCTCTTCTGATGTCCATCCTCTTTGCCTTTCTGAGTGAGGATTAAACATCTGACCCAGAGTCCTCCTTCCTGATTAGTTTCCTTAGGTGTACAGATTTTAGTATGGTTATCCTATATCATATGTCTAATATCCACTAATAAGTGAATATATACCGTGTGTGTCTTTCTGCTTCTGGCATACCTCACTCAGGATGATCTTTTCTAGGTCCCACCATTTGCCTGCAAATTTCATGATTTCCTTGTTTTTAATTGCTGAGTAGTATTCCATTGTGTAGATGTACCACAATTTCTGTATCCATTCCTCAACTGAGGGACATCTAGGTTGTTTCCAGCTTCCAGCTATTACAAATAAAAGCAGCTATGTACATGGTTGAGCAAATGCTCTTTTTGTGTACTTGAGCATTTTTTGGATAAATGCCTAGGAGTGGTATAGCTGGATCTTGAGGAAGCATTATTCCTAATTGTCTGAGAAAGTGCCAGATTGATTCCCAAAATGATAGTACCAGTTTACATTGCCACCAGCAGTGGAGGAGGGTTCTCCTTTCTCCACAGCCTCTCCTGCATGTGTTGTCACTTGTGTTTTTTATCTTAGCCATTTTGATGAGTATTAGGTGAAAAATCAGTGTCATTTTGATTTGCATTTCCCTGATGACTAAGGACTTTGAACATTTCTTTAACTGTTTCTCTGCCAGTCAATATTCCTCTATTGAGAATTCTCTGTTTAAATCTGTATCCCTTTTTTTTTTTATTTCTAGAGTTCTTTTTTTTTTTCCTATTAGTTAAATTTTATTAACTCTGTGTCCCAGCTGTATCCAGTTCCCTCATTTCCTCCCAAACCCTCCCTCCCTCCCTTGTCTTTTACCTGCCCCTTTCCAAGTACACTGATTGGGGAGGACCTCCTTCCCTTTCATCTGACCCTGTTTTATTAGGTATCTTCAGGACTGACTGCAAAGTCCTTTTCTGTGGCCTAGCAGGACTGCTCCTCCCTTGGGGGATGGGAAGGTCAAAGAGCCTGCCATTTAGATCCTGTCAGAAATAGTCCCTTTTCCCCTTACTATGGTAAACCAATTGGTTACTGAGTTACCACAGGCTTTATCCCAGCAGAGGTTCTAGGTTATATCCATACATGGTCCTTGGTGGAGTGTCAGTCTCAGAAAAGACCCCTGTGCCCAGATATATTTCATCCTTGTGGAGCTCCTATTCTTTCCAGGTCATACAAACTCCCCCTTCTTTCATATGTTTCCCTGCACTCTGCATAAGGTTTTGTTGTTATGAGTCTTAGTATCTGCTTTGATACACTGCTAGTTAGAGTCTTTCCAGAGCCCTCTGTGGTAGGCTCCTGTCCTGTCACTTGTTTTCTCCTAAGTCCAATAGACATCCCATTTGTCTTTCTAAGTGAGGATTGATCATCTTACCCTGGGTACTCTTTCTTGTTAATCTTCTTTAGGTAGATAGATTTCATTATGTTTATCATATCTTATAGGACTATATAAGTGAGTATATACCATGTGTGTCTTTCTCCTTCTGAGATAGCTCACTCAGAATGATCTTTTCTAAATCCCACCATTTGCCTGCAAATTTCATGATTTCCTCGTTTTTGATTGCTGAGTAGTATTCCATTGTGTAAAAATACCACAATTTGTGTATCCATTCCTCCGTTGAGGGACATCTGAGTTGTTTCCAGGTTCTGGCTATTACAAATAAAGCTTCTACAAACATGGTTGAACAAATGTCCTTATTATGTACTTGAGCAAATTTTCGGTAAATGCCTAGGAGTGGTATAGCTGGATCTTGAGGAAGCACTATTCCTTATTGAGAAAGTAGTGCCAGATTGACTTCTAAAGTGGTTGTACCAGTTTACATTCCCACCAGCAATGGAGGAGGGCTCCCCTTTCCCCACAACCTCTCCAGCATGTGTTGTCACTTGAGTTATTCATCTTAGCCATTCAGATGGTTATAAGGTGAAATCTCAGGGTCCTTTTGATTTGCATTTCCCTGATGACTAAGGATGCTGAGCATCTCTTTAAGTGTTTCTCTGACATTCTATATTCCTCTATTGAGAATTCTCTGTTTAGCTCCATACCCTGTTTTTTAATTGGATTGCTTGATTTTTTTGCTTTTTAACTTTTTGAGTTCTTTATATATTCTGGATATTAGCCCTCTGTCAGATACAGGGCTGGTGAAGGTCTTTTCCCAATCTGTAGGCTGTCGTTTTGTTCTGGTCACAGTGTCCTTTGCTTTACTAAAGCTTTTCAGTGTCATGAGATCCCTTTTATTGGTTGTTGCTCTTAGCACCTGTGCTGTTGGTATCCTCTTCAGGAAGTTGTCTCCTGTGCCAATGAGTTAAAGGTTCTTCCCCACTTTTTCTTCTAACAGGTTTAGTGTGTCTGGTTTTATGTTGAGGTCTTTGATCCACTTGTACTTTAGTTTTGTGCAGGGTGATAAGTATTCTTTTTTATTTTTTTCATTATTAATTACACTTTATTCACTTTGTATCCCCCCTGTGGTTCCATCCCTTCCCCCCCTCCTTGCACACATGCCCTTCCCCAAGTCCACTGATAGGGGAGGTCTTCTTTTCCTTCCTTCTGATCCTAGTCTATTAGGTCTGGCATATCTTCTCTGAAAAATTAAATTCTAAATCCCTTTCTTCCTTCATTTAGCTGTTTCTTGTCATATTTTGTCACCTTGACAAAGAAAGTAATACAGCCATCTTTCCAACACTGTAACAAAATATGTTTGCAGATCAACTTTTAAAGAATCAAACTTCTATTTGACTCCCGTTTTGGAGGGTTTCAGTGACAGTTGCTTGGTCCCATTGCTTTTGATCTCTATGGCAAGATAGCACGATATCGTGGCAGGAGTGTGTGACAGAAACAAACAAACAAACAAACAAACAAACATTCGCTTCATCTCTGAGACTAAAAGGAGCTAGCATCCTTTAATTCCCCCTTAACGGTATGCTCACTATTAACATCAAAATCCCCACAAATCCCTGTCCCTTAAATATTTTACTGATATACTGATATACAATAGCAACAAGCTAATTACCAATCCTTTAATATAAATTCATATGTAGAGCATTCTGGGACCAAACTATAACAAAACAACCTAGAGTCTGGTAATTTTTATTCTATTTATGGGTAATTACAGGCCATTTTATATTTTATGGTAAGAAAGAATTCTTATGGATACGGAAACTAGCTAAGAAAGAATAATATTAAAGACAGAGTAGGTTATGCAATTATAAAATAGAGTTAAGTGTTAAGGTGAGAAGTTGCTGCTACCACAGAGCTAGTGGGGAAGCCAACACTGAATAGTCACATTAGCAAGACTTGATAATCATGTGAATGATTCTGGGGCAAATTGGAGGCACTGATTCAAATAACAGAGAATTGACGTTGGATGGAAATACTCAGATGGAAACACAATGCTCTGGAGCTTAAGTGAAGGGTGTGATTGGAGAAGTAATTTGAGACTCATAATAACTGAATGCAAGTCAGAAAATGAAAATACCCTTGCAAGTGACAAAAATATGACTAAAAAAATGGTAGTGTATCTTACTATTTAAAGTGCAGGCAGAAGAAGATGAGCTATGATAAATATTGAGGTGGCCAGGAAAAATAGGAATGTTGCACATAAAGATGAAATTTGGAAGATGTAGAGATAAACTGTCATAAAGTGTTAGGAAAGAAAGTATTTTCCTTGTTTATAATCTCTCCTCTTGGGAGTAAACTGATGACTACTTCTAGAATGACACTTGACAGTGACACTAGCCCAAAGCACAACAATAAGTAATGTCAATGGAAGATAAGGAATAATGGAAGATAAGATAAAGAAGCATGATCGGGCTCTTTCATATTAAATACAGATAAAGCATAGCAGCAAAGACAGCAGGTCAAAGAGGATAACTTGGTAGTAAGAAGTGTAAAACAGAACACAGTAGGTAGCAACAGCTGTAGATCATGACAATATACCCCTGCTAAAAGTGAACAGAGGGCCAGAGAAGGTGAGTGTGAAGAAGACAAGAACGAAAATTAAAAACATTCACTTTCAACAGGCTTTACTTTCTGATAAAAATATAAATAAATGCAAAGATAGTAGAGGAGTTGGAGAGACAGAAACTTGGAATCTCTGCCCAGGGCGTGTGGAATGGAAACAGCCAGGGCTGAGAAAAGGAGTTGTTTTGAGTTCATATCTTTTGACTCAGTGTCAGATGGCCTCAGAAGCTATCAGCTGCAGGCTGGAGTGGGACCAGAGGAGGATAACCACTAGCTCTATCCCACAAAAGTGGCGAGGGCAGAAAAATCTTTAGAAGATACAGATGAACAGGTAAAACAAAAGAAGTTCCCCGCTCATGAGAAATTGCCCACAGGAGGAATGGAGAGCCTGTAACATTTCTGCTGTCTCCTTTACTACACTGACAGGATTCCTCTTATCGGACCCAGCCTTTTTTATTGCTGTCATGCTACAGAGCAAGCCATCCTGCTCCCAGGAAATATTTCTTCTGGGAAAGTATGAAAGGAATCTGTGTGTTCTGAGCTGCCCTGGCCTGGCCACATATTTGGCCTCCTGTTCAAAACCAAGAGGATTTTCAGATTTTTCTGTAGGGCAGAGAGATAGATACTATGTGTATCTAATAGACTGCTCCTCTAATAAAACAATCGCATGTAGCCTGTTACTACAGGCTCCAAATCTTCTGAGCATTCTGTAAATGTCCATTAATTTAGTTCCCAGAGTCACTCCCTCAGTGAAGGTTGCCATCCTGAGCCTGAGGGTGGGAAACCTGCAATCTAAAGCTATTAGGTTTCTTATCTACAGGCTAGGAGGATATAAGACTTGAAGAGGTGTCTGAACTGGCTCAACTCGTCCCCATAATCCAGACACTTACCCAAGCTCCCGTAATAATAAAATAGGTAAAAATCATAAGATGCTATAGAGGGATTCTCATTAGGCCATCTGAATCCAATAACCAAATCACCAAATGTTTAAATATGGTTGGCAACTGAATAGTCACAATTTTGTTGTCTTCCTTTAAGATCAGGTAGACAGAAAGCTGAAGCATGAAGGTGGTCATGTTTTAATCAGTGAAAGCATTTTTCCTTCATCCTAAAATACTCATATTTTCATTTCAATGAGTCATAATGCTGATGGGCTTGCTGGATGTCAGCCCTATCCATTTCCCTGTGGTTCCATAGCAAGTGTCTGAGGCTTGGTCATAGTGACCTCTGCTTTTTCCGTGAGTCTTTGGCTTTAATAAAAGATATTCAACTCTCGATCAATATTGTACCTGGCAAAATCATATATATGCAAAGACTTCTTGAAGGTATATATGTCTGATATGCCTTACCCTTAGCTACTTATACATATATGAGTGTAGAATTAATTGTTCTGGGCCTGATTTTCCCATTGTTCTATATATGTGTGCCCAAGTCTGGAAATAATTAGCGTGTGTGTAAAATTCAAAGACATTGTGTCCTTAGCTAATAGTTTACTCTGTCTTCACCTAAAATGTATGAAGTCTGGGAAGTTTTAGACTTTAGACTACTAAGCCAAGATTTGACCACAATTTATTGTCAATCCCTTTAATCAAAAGATAAGGTATTCTGTTGATCTATAGCTTTTGGATTTTAAGTCTAAACAGAAGGACATGTGGATTAGCTGATTATTTCATACTTCTGAGTTGGCCATCTTTTTATCACTACTATACAAAGGCACACAATTAAAAAATGCTTTTCTTACTAACAAATTTGTAAAAAAAAAAATGAAGGTTATCTTTGATTCCTTTTTATTTGTGTGTGTGTGTGAGAGAGAGACAGACAGACAGAGACAGAGAGAGAGAACGAGAGAGAGCATGCATGAGAGTGTGTGTGTTTGTGTACCACAGAGACCAGATAGTGTGTAAGATCCTCTAGAGCTGAAATTATAAGTGGTTGTGAACTACCTGATATAGGTACTGGAAATCAAACTCAAGTCTTCTAGAAGAGCAGCAAATGCTCTCAAACACTGGGCCATCTCTCCAGATCCCAACGAATGAGTTTTCGTAACAAATAAAATTTTAGAATGTGTCAAATAGTGAAGACAGCAGTTTGGTAATAGAAAAATTAAGCTTTAAATTAAAAGAAGATGTTATTTTGTATGATATTGCACTCCTGGACATAAATCCAAAATATATGTACACAACAAAGACATTTGTTCAACCATTTTCATAGCAGCTTTATTTGTAATAGCCAGAATCTGGAAACAACCCAGATGTCCTTCAACTGAGGAGTGGATACAGAAATTGTGGTACATTTACACAATGGAATACTACTCAGCTATTAAAAGCAAGGAAATAATGAAATTTGCAGGCAAATGGTAGAAAAGATCTAGAAAAGATCATCCTGAGTGAGGTATCCCAGAAGTAGAAAGACACCAGGATATATACTCACTTATAAGTGGATATTAGAAATATATTATAGTATAAACATACTAAAATCTGTACACCTAAAGAAGCTAAGCAAGAAGGAAGACCCAGGGTAAGATGATCAGTCCTCACTCAGAAAGGCAAACAGGACAGACATTGGAAGAGGGAGAAAAAAGGAAAATATAAAATAATAAAAAATGTTAAATTAAACTTGGTTTTAAAAAGAAATCCAAGACACTAAAGTATTGTACTTTTATCATTGGATTTCTGAGGCATGATACACAAAGTTCTAAGGCGTTCTCAGTCCTTGTTCCCATGCCCACTGCTACATATGTTCTGATAACATTGTTTAAGAAGATTCTTACTGACTCTAGAATATCAGTAAGAATCAACTAGAATGATGCGAGTGTAATGGCTTAAGTGTAATAATTTCCTTTATGCAAAGCCATTAATTCACATAATTAAAAGCTATTCATTAATCATCTACAAAGTGCCTGCCACTGTATCAGTGATAACTAATATTACCTTTATTCATCCTGAATATCCATTCCATCAAGCATGACATGTAATGGCAGGCAAGATTACATGCACTGTGAAAGCTTATGTGCAGTGGTCTATGGCAACAAATGCAAAGCAGAATTTAGTTGAAAGGCACCTATAATTTCCTTACTTAAAAAAGATGGTTTGCCTTCCATCCTGAAAGGCAAAGAGGATGGACATCGGAAGAAGAAGAAAACAGGCAACAACCTAGGTACAGAGGGCCTCTGAAAGCCAGAAGAAGAAAACAGGAAACAAACTAGGAACCTGCCACAGAGGGCCTCTGAAAGCCTCTGCTGTGCAGACTGTCAAAGCAGATGCTGAGCCTGATGGCCAACTGACGGACAGAGTGAATGGAATTTTATGTAAGAAGTGGGAAATAGTAAGAGCTGGAGGGGACAGGAACTCCACAAGAAGAGCAGCAGAACAAGAAAATTTGAACACAGGGAACTTCCCAGAGACTCATACTCCAACCAAGGACTATTCATGGAGATAACCTATAACCCCTTCACAGATGCAGCCCATGGCAGTTCAGTGTCCAAGTGGGTTACATAGTAATGGGAAGAGGGACTGCCTCTGACATAATCTGATTGACCTGCTCTTTGATCACCTCCCCATGAGGGGGAAGCAGCCTTACCAGGCCACAGAAGAGGACAATGCAGCCACTTTTGATGAGAACTGATAGACTAAGATCAGAAAGAAGAGGAGAACCTCCCCTATCAGTGGACTTGGGGAGTGGCATGCATGCAGAAAGGGGAGGGAGAGGGGATACAAAATGAACAAAGTGTAATTAATAAAAAATTTTAAAAAAGTTTAAAAAATGGTTTAATGGGGAAAAGGGGGGGTTGAATGAGAAAAAGTTCTATGCCAGTCCAATTTTAGCCTTCATTACAATATGTGTGTATGCTTGCGTATTCTACTAAGAATAGCTCTGAATTCCAATTATTCAGCGCTTCCCAAGGAGCTAGGGAGCAGTGTTGCCCTAGAGCTAGCCCAGTGAGATTCCAGCGTCATCATGGTAGGTTATAAATAGACGCATGGGTCTATGTGTTCATACCCAGTGTCTAGCACAGTTAATTTACACAGATTCACTGCACAATAAACATTTTAGTCGGGCTAAACCAATTTGAAAAGTATTTAAAGCGGACTGAAAATATACTGATCAGGAAGAAAAATATAAGCCTTCTACATTCTGCCCTCACTTTCACACCAGTAACAAAACACATTATGCAAACACCCACATTGATCTGGTAAATGGTCAGTCTGCTTTCCAGACTAGTGAGAAGGGAAAAAAAAACAAGAAACATTAAAAAAAAAGTTATCGTTTAATAACCCTAAAGAATTTGGGTTAAGAAATATTCTAGGGTAGGGAAAATTGTTCAAAAGGTAAAAGTACTTGCTACTTGAACCTGATGACTTGAATTTATTCCTCGAATCTGCCAGGAGAGACCTAACTCCCTAAAGTTGTCCTTTGACTCCACATATGCATTGCAAAATCATCCACACACACACACACACACACACACACACACACACACAGAGAGAGAGAGAGAGAGAGAGAGAGAGAGACAAATGATAATAAATATTTATAAATATTCAAATTTACTCAAAGCCTATCAAACTCATTCAATTCTCATTGTTCACGCCAAATATTAACAAGATCGTCTTTGGCCTCCTACACATGCATGATGTCATCAACCTGCCTGGAGAACAAGCATTGACTTTCTAAATGTGCCTTAAAAGCATTGGCTTTTCACCTGGTCAATCCTCTTATCCTTTTATATCAGCCACGAAGATGACCATCCAGCTTGCTGAACTCTGGATGGCTGAACTGATGGAACTGTCCAGTTATTTTGGCCAGGAAGACATGAACTCAGGCTTCCCTTGTAAACACCAATTCCCTTGGAAACCAAACCAGGACACAGAGTATGCTCACTTTATTTTAAGCCCAGTGATCCTCAGGAGTCTTTTCCAGTGTCAGTCTGGCTTCTCTGAGCCAGTACTTTGCTTCATGGCTCGCAGTTGTTTGAGCCATCCCTTCAACCAAACTCAGACAGCACTTTCTTTGAATAGGCTCCAAGGAGTTTTCCATGGAGAACTTTATGTGTGTTGAACTGTCTGCTTCCTCGGCCTTTATAAACTCTTTGTCTGTACAGACAGAAAGGGAAAATTGCACTGTTGCTATTAGGTTTGATGACATATTTTTTTCTATTTTAATAACTCTACATTCTTCTCTCCACAGGGTATCTGGAACTTGAAATTTTCTATCTACTTTTTAAGACCCTTTTAAGGAAACCAATGAATTATGTCTTAGGCAACGACAAATTGACTTTTGCTTTTTGTTAAAATTCACAGCACTATGAATTGATCAAAGACGTTCTGTTGTTAGAAATCGTTATTTGATTTGAAGCTAGGATCTGAGCACTGAAGTTCTTCCCATATTTAACTGATCTGAAAGTAGAAGTATAAATTCAAATTGATAAAATGAATCGCTAATAAAAATGTACAAGACGTTCATGATTCAGAGGTCTGTATCTCTAATTGCTTGCTCAAGTACCAAGAAAAATTCAACTAAATGCAAAACAAAACAGTATTTTCTGTAAGAAAATACAGACTTAACATAGAGAATCTGTTGCTTTTAAAAGCATTGGAGGGTCTCAAGGAACAGCTTCCAGGCTCTGCCCCTGGAGTGACTTCACTAAAAATCAAAGCTGGCCCATCAAATCTTTAACTGGAACTGTGATTATACAGAGAACCTCCACCCAAACATGGCTCCTCTTTCCATCAAAGAAGCTGAAAAGAGCTGAGAGCTGTAATTTTGATGTTAGTAGACCTGATTAAAGGAAAAAAAAATCACTGCTTCTGCTCCTGCATCTTGGCTGCTGCAAGCTAGAGAAATGACAAAACATTCAGCGTGAAGAAGACCTTCCATTTCTGTGATTCCTTCTAGCCCAGTAGTTCTCAGCCTATGGGACACTACTTCTTCAGGGATCAAGCAATCTTTTCACAGGGTTCACCTAAGAACATCAGAAAACAAAGACATTTATATTACAATTCCTAACAGTAGCAAAATCACAGTTATGAAGTAACAATAAAAATAATTGGGAGTGTCATCACAACACAAGGAGCTGTATTAAAGGGATGCAGCATTAGGAAGGTTGAGAACTACTGCACTAGGTAGAAATATTAGCTACTTTATCCCTCCCACATATCTACTAGTCTAATTAGGGAATGCCCACTCCTTCTAAACCCCGCTGTCAGAAACGTCTGGGAAATGTGATGGACAGTGTTGGTAGCTTTTCACCATTGATTAGTAAAAAACCTAAGGGTACTTAAGTAAACAATGTAGAAGAGGTAAGATATATGTCTATTTTATCTGGAGATCAGCACATACATTCTTAATAGAAAATTATATAGTATACATATTCTATACATACCCTGCCACATATTTTAAATACTGCCTAGATTGCTTTAATGCCTAATACATTATAACTGCTAATTAGGAGTTTTTGAGGAACTAATGGCAAGAAAAAATCTGCATGCTTAGTATAGATACAGCTTTCTCCTCGACATTTATCTACATAAAGTTGGATACAGAACACATGTACACAGGGAGTAAGTCTTTTCACATGTTCATGCATATTATACGCACATGCATGCACACACATACATACATATCTTGTACTGCTTCAATCCTAATATTACCAGTTCATTTTTTGACTTGGATATTACTCAATGGTTCAACCCTTATGTCTTTAGGAAAGTCAATGATTTCCCAGTAGTCATATACTCATGTCTTGAGATATTTTGTTTTCTTACTATTCAACTTGACTTACATGTCGAGGTTTGGCTTAAAACTGTCTTGGCTCAGTCTCTGAATTTTATTGTTTTATAGAACAACCAGACTTCATACACAATTAAGAATTATGAAGTGAAGTTGTCTTTTAACATGCCCATTCTTATGAATATATATTATTCACAGTGAAAAATAACTGGTGACTCAAAGCAAATAAGCTACTTTATGATGTGGCTTAGTGGTTTTATTTCTGCCTCGTCATCAAATCAAGAAACCACAATACACATCTGAGGAAGAATTAGCCTCTGTTTCTTATTAACTATGTATTGTTTAGAGCTTCAGCAACTGAAGCAAGGAGGTCTTACTGATAATTCATATGAGCAGTGTTTTAATGGGCACTGTATGTGATGAAAGCTGTGAGGATACTGGCAAAAGATAAAAGAAATTTAAAATGTTAACGCTTGAAATACAGTCTTCAAATGTTTCTATTTATATTCCGCTTATTTGGTTGGTTTATTGTGTGTACCCTGGAAATAAAACAAATTCTATACAGCAATTATCAAAGAATCATTACATATGTAACTAAAACATTTTCAAGATGAAACATTGATAGCAGAATTACTAGTTATTCGTCTTTTTTCCTTCTTTTTTTAATTTTATTTTTCTCATTAGTTACATTTTGTTAATTCTGTATCCCAGCTATATCCCTCATTCCCTCCCCAGTCCCACCCTCCCTCCCTCATCTCCTCCCTGCCCCTTTCCAAGTCCACTGATAGGGGAGGACCTCCTCCCTTTTCATATGACTCCGTTTTGTCAGGTATTTTCAGGACTGGCTGCAAAGTCCTCCTCTGTGGCCTAACAGTACTGCTCCTCCTAATTATTCATCTTTAAAGTTACTTTTAAAACTAATGAATGTATTTGTTACTAACTGAAATTTGGTTCAACAATGAACCTTTATTCTTTATTAGCTACTCATCTCTAATCCATTTCCTTCAAACCTTCCCCCACTTCTGAATCTACAATCAAATAATGCATAGGAAGACCCTTACATCTTAGTATGCAATACAATTCTTTATATCCTTAATAAAAATGCTACTTGTCTCATAAGTGCAATTGTTCATCTTATTAAGTCTTAACAAAATGTACATACAGTGTTTGTAAGGATGATACATTTGTATATCTGTGATTTTAAAAATCATTTTTATTTTATTTTATATGTATAAACATTTCACCTGCACGTATGTCTGTACATAAAGTGCATGCCTGGCACCTATGTAGCCTAGAATAGGGAATCAAATCCCCTGAGCTGTGGGTAACAGTCAATGGTTGTGAGTTACTGTTTGGGTTCTAGAATCTGAACCCAGGTCCTCTGGAAAAGTGACATGTCCTCTTAACAGTGAGTCATCTCTTCAGGTCCTGTGTATTTGTGTTTTGTTTTTTGCTATAGCTTGGATCTTGAATGTACCATTGGTTGAGAGCCTGGCTACAGTCTGTGGTGCTATTGGGAAGAGACAGAACCTTTTACAGATGAAGCCTAGTGTAAAAATGTTTCCTAGGTTAGTTGTGTTGGTTTTCTTGTGAGCTTCCTGTCCCCTCTAGGTCCTTCCATCCTTTCCCCAACACTTCGACAGGACCCCTGCAGCTCTGCCCCATGCTTGGCTGCAAGTCCTACAATCCTGATCCCCTGCAGGCTGGAGCCTCCCAGAAAACAGTCAAGTTAGGTCCCTGTCTGCAAGCATAGCAGAGTATAAGTGTCAGGGGCTGACTCTCTACCATGGGATGGGTCTCAGATTGGGCCAATAACTGATTGGACTTTCCCTCACTCTTTGTTCTCTCATTATCCCTTCACAACCCAGTCCCATGGGAGCTTTCAGAGACTGAGACATCAACTAAGGAACATGCATGATCTGGACATAAGGCCCCTGCACAGATGCAGCCAATGGGCTGCTTGGTCTTCATATGGGGCATGTGGTGAGTGGATGTGGAGGGGGGCTGTTTTTAACATGGACTCTCTTGCCTGCTTTTGGATAACTTCCCTCTGGCAGAGATGTCTTGCCTCGGGAATTAAAGATATGCTCAGTCCTGATGTGAACGGATGTGTGTGGGGAAGGTTGATATGGAGGAGGGACTCTCCTTTTCTGTAGAGAAGAGGAAGAGAGAAAGGGAATGGGAGACTGGGAGGAAAGGAGGAAGGGGCAAACTCTTGGGATGTGAAATAAATTTAAAAAATAAAATAAAAATGAAAATTTAAAAATTAGCTAGGTGAGTACATATGTCCACAAGGGAGACTGAGATGTCTGTCCACATGTCTTTTACTCTTTCTAGCATGGCCATCATGAGATAAACATTCCTATTTGTCCTAGTTTCCCAGTATGATGTATCATCTACCACTACTTGTTCAAAGTAAATGGGTCAAGTGATCCTCAACATAAACCTTCCTTAGTTATAAGTTCATTACTTCAAGCATGGTGATAAAAGACTGACTAACAGTGTCTACCTAAAATTTAATGGCACAATTCTTAAGTATGTACATAGAGTTATGGCTAATAATTTTAGTGCTGATTATAAGCTTTTAATACATAGTGTTTGATGTAAATACTTTGGAAAATATGTTTTATCGGTTGACTATATTCAATGCACAGAGAAATTTATCTTGGCCCTACACTTAATATTTGGGGCAAAACACTCAAACCAACTTGATTTTGTATATCACAATATAGCTATGAGTTCATTGAACACTAATGAGTGAACACAGTTCCCCTTTGTCTACATTTTAAGGAAGCGTAGACAATGCTCACATTACCAACACATCTCTTCTGCCTCCTCCCTCATTTCTCAAGAAGTAGCAAGGGTTAGTGTTACGCTAGGAAGGAGAAACAGCACATTTATGTCACCTGATTTCTCAGTTCATTGAGGAAATATGAGGCTACAAAAGAAAGTGGATTTTTATCTACACTATACTCTGTTGTTGTTAAAAGATAAATCTTGTCTCTTATGCATTAGACTTGGAATTTCCAAGATACTGAAAAAATATGGAGTTTTTTATTAGCTTTTAAATGTTTTTCTGTTCTTATTTCAACCAACTCTTAGACAATTAAAAGTAGTTGATTAGTTAATTATTAAGTAGTCTCACTGTGTCCAGCACAAATTGAATCCCTACAAGATTCTGAGCCTCCTAAGAAACCTTAACTTAACATCAATAAACTATTTCAGCTTCCAAATCTTTTCTATGTTATTCAGCTCCACATTACTATCACACAATACTAAAGTCGGCTAGTTTATAAAGAGAAAAGATAGGCTTATCGTAAGTTGTGGCATCATCAGTTCTAGATTGCGAAGACAATGGCTTTGGGCCTCTGGTAAATATTCTAGGTGGCAATGACAAGGAGTATGTACCTCCTCCAACCTTTCAAACTGTGAGCCAGGGCGCAGAAAGATAGTGAGTTAAGTCCCTCCATACTTTTGGGAGCAAGTCTGCAGTGACCTAAGGAATTTCTATAAGGACTCACATTCTAAAGGTCTAGAGCATGTTTCGGTAGTATTACCAGATTGCCAACCCTTTCAAATGTGACTCTTTGGAGGATAGTGCCCATAATTAAACCATACAATGTGCATATTACCTGAAAGATCACAGCCACCACAAAGGTCTTCTCCCATTTCAGCATATATATCCTTCTTAAATCTTAACTGTAGAGAAAGAGATGAAAAAGCAAGACCAATTTACAATATATCCTTATATAACTCATCATGGTTATATGTCAAAGCTGTTAATAATAGAAACAGTAGGTCACATATTTGATATTGCTATAGTCTGCCCTTTAATAAAGAGTGCATGGAAGATTGATTTGCGAAGTTTATTAATTTCAAGACTGGCTCCTTACGACGGCTAAAGGTTATGAATAATGACTAATGGACTTTCTATTTTTATTTAATGAAAAATGAATTGTAATAGAAAGTTAATAGTTTTCCAGGTCATTTATCAGTTTTGACCAGCCAGATTGTCAATTCATTCATGCAAATGAATGGATAAAAATTTTCTAAATTGATCATATTAGTAGCTGGTCAACAAGCTTGCACTGTATTTTATGCTAATGAAACACTGCCTAGGAATTTATATTAACTTTAATCCTATTCTTGTCCATGAAAAATATAGAGAAAATGGCTAAATATTCCCCAGACCAAAATTAAAACCTATTTAAATTGGTAATGAATTCATTTATATTATATATGTGTGTGTAATCATGTATATGTATGAATATAAACACAAACATGACTAATGTACAGTGTTTATAAAACAGTCAACAGTTATATTTTGTAACTACATAGGGGAAGGGAAGGGCAATAGGTTCTATATCAGTTCATGGGAGCTTAGGACAAGCACCTCCTTGGTAAAATAAGATTTGGGCAGAATCTAAAGGTGCCTAATCATGGCCCATGATTGTAAATGAGGTGTTTGTTAGTGTACTGGCGTAAGGAAGAAGATGGAGGATCTCTTTCAGAGGACTCCTCATTTCATTCTGAATAAATAATCAGTTGTCAATAGGGTACAAACTTGTGTTTCAAGAGCCCTCTAATACTGAAATAACCACAACCATCAACCTCAGATTCAAAGAAAACCTGCAATCAACTTACCATTTAGTGGTAAAATAGTAAGCGTGACCACACACCCACACACAGCCTCAAAGGAAAAAAAAAAAAAAAAGATAACAGATCACTAAAATTTTCTAAAAAGGTTGGCACAAGCAAAGCCAGATTATAAAAACTGAAAAAAATGATGTTTCAGTGTTCAAAGGACTCTACGTACCAATAAAGTACCAATAAATATCATTAGTTTCCAGGGTGTCCTGGCTTTACTTAAGGTCAAATAAAACAATTCATCAGAAATTAACAACATAGCAACTAATATGTGTGAACTCTTAGATGTAGACTTCAAAATAGCCATCTTCCAGAAACCCAGTGAGCCTCAGGGAAACAGAGAAAAATAATTAAATAATCTAGCTGAGAAATTCAATAGAGATATTAAGTACTTTTCAAATATTAAATTGAAATTCTTGAACTTAAAAGTTTACTAAATGAAACTGAAACTGAATTATCACTAGATCAAACTAGGAGAAAGATCTCAGGACCCATTTGCACAAAGAAGTAAGATGAAAATAAAAAGATGAAGAAAACTAATGAGAACTTCAAGACAACAATAAAAGAGTAGATACTTAGAATGCTGTATTTCAAAAGGGACTTCAAGATGGCATAATATTGCTCAAATGAGTAATATTTTTGAAAGCATCTAATTTTAAATATCCAGATCTATAGATACAAAAGAGTAGCAGTTATAGTAACACAGGAAATCTTAAGACTTATAAACAATGCTTCAAAAATAAAAGACAGAATTCTCAAAGAAGCAAGAAAAAAATATATATAAAGACATCCTTTAAAGTGACAGAAAATATCATCAGAAACCTTAAAGTCCTGCAGAGAACAATATGAAATTGTTCACAATGTGGAACTTCCCAGAGACTCATACTCCAACCAAGGACTATTTGTGGAGATGACCTGGAACCCCTGCACAGGTGTAGCCCATGGCAGTTCAGTGTCCAAGTGGGTTACATAGTAATGGGAAGAGGGACTGCCTCTGACATAATCTGATTGGCCTGCTCTTTGATCACTTCCCCCTGGGGGGCGAGCAGCCTTACCAGGCCACAGTAGAGGACAATGCAGCCACTTTTGATGAGAACTGATAGACTAAGATCAGAAAGAAGGAGAGGAGGACCTCCCCTATCAGTGGACTTGGGGAGTGGCATGCATGCAGAAAGGGGAGGGAGGGTGGGATTGGCAGGGGAGGAGGGAGGGGCTTATGGGGGGATACAAAATGAATAAAGTGTAATTAATAAAAAATAAATAAAAGATTTAAAAAAATAATATTAAAAAAAAGATATGGAAAACAGGAAAAAAAAACAAAGTCAAAACTTCTGAGAAATATTCATGATTCAGAAAAAAATCTACCTTTTAGAAATGAAAGATAAATTTATCATCAGAGCAAAATTAAAAACTAATCTGAAAAATTATCACAGATTCTTCTTCTAATAAATGCCAGAGAGATATTCAAATTAAAAAGATAGGTATTGATACTCAATAAAATGTCAGAATATATATATTTAAAATGTATAATATCTTAAAGGTGAGGCATAAAACATTCTTGTTATTTTGTAGCTCTTTAAATTTTTTTAATTAAAAATGTGATTACATCATTTCATGCCTTCTTTTTCCTTTTTTCAACCACTCCTATGTTTCTGCCCTCTTGCTCTCTCTGGAAATCAAACCCTTTTGTACTTTAGTTATTATTGTTACATGCAAATACATACATACACACACACACACACACACATAAATATATAAACACATACTGTTCAGTCTGTCTAGTGTTACTTCTATTAGATGATTTGAGGGCTGAGCACGTGATCTTAGACAAGCTCAGAGGCTCATCCTTGGGGAGGACTGTATTTCCTGCTTTCCCTACTCCTTAGCTACCTGTAGCGCTTTGTTTAGGAGCAGTGTCCCATGACATTTCACTGTTCTGTGTCAGCCTATCTATCCATGTTGACGTTCTTCAGGTCTTGTTTAGGCAGGCATATTGTTGCAGTAGTAGCTTCTTCCCTGTCATTCTAAGAGACAATCTCACAGCAGCTGTCATAGTGCTCCCTGAGCATTAGATTCCTGACAAACCTCACTTTGCAACAGAAGAACATTACAGAAAACCACAACCAATCAAAATACATAAAAAAATGATTATGGGGTGCCAGCCCCAACTGATGTATCTCCAATACAAATCCTGCAACTAAGCTATAAAACATTTTTATCTCCGGTTAGTTACATGAGTCACACTATAAAGGTATTTGCTGTGAAATCCTATTTGCCTTACCATGAATTCCAGAACTAACATAAGGTCGGAGGGAGAAAATCTACTCTAAAAACTTTCTTTTTGGCCTCCACACGTGTACAATAGCTCATACACCCTGAATATAACCCATTCCTGATGTTTTCATCACTGCATGGAAACATCACATACAAAGTAAATCATAATAAATCTAATAATACAAGAGGAACAACTAAGCATGTGTCTTTTTAATACTTTTATTTAATTTTGAATTTAATTTTATTTTTATGTAACAGTTTCATGTATTCTTAAAGAATTTCATATACATAATTTATTTTTATTATAACCACCATTCCAAGTCCCACCTCCAACTCCTTCCAGACTCAGTCACAACCACATACAGTCCACAACTTGGTGTTCTATTGATCCCCCTTAGGAATTCCTAAGTGCACATAAGTACATCTATGAGACAATGGGTGGCCTACTAGGAGCGGCAATCCTGAAGAATGCTGGCTTTCTCTCCAAGGCCACCAAGAACCCCCTTAGCGAGCTCTACTCCAGGCAACCTGGACAGCTTTGATTCATGATTACAACAGCTCTATCGTATCCAGAAGAGTCTGTCTCACAGCCGTCCTCACTGACTTCTGGCCCTTTCTTAGTTTTTCTGTTCCTCTCCCACCAAGTCCCCTGAGCTTTAAGGAGAAGGAGTGTGATATAGATGTCCCATTTATGGCTGAGCACTCCACAGCCAACTCCTAAAACAGCCCAATGGGTAGAGGTCAGCGTAAAAGCTCAACCAACAAAAGACAGAGCAATATGGCATCTCCAGAACCCAGCCATCCAGGGGCAAACAGCCCTGGACAATGCAGCATAATAGAAAATCAAGAAGATGACCTTACATCTATGCTGATGAAGAGGATAATAGAGGAAACAAATAAAATACCCAGCAGGGTATTAAAGCAGATGTTGAGAATCATAGCCAAACTTTGGGCACAGTGCAGGGAATCTTATGAAAGAAGGGGGAGACAGAAAGACATGGAGCAACACAAGGATAACAAAAGAAACAAACAAACAAAAAAATCTTGGCCTAGGGTCTTTTCTGAGACTGATTCTCCAACTGAGGACCATGAATGGAGATAACCTGAACCCTCTGCACAGAGATAGCCCGTGACAGTTCGGTCTCTAAATGGGCTCCCTAATAAGAGGAGCAGGGGCTGTCTCTGACATGAACTCAGTGGCTGGCTCTTTTTTATTTATTTAATTATTTTTGTGTTTACTAATTACAGTTTATCCACTTTGTATCCCCCCTGTAGCTCCTCTTCTCCTCCCAATCCCACCCTTCCTCTTTTCCATCCTTGTCTCTCTCCCAGTCCACTGATAGGGGAGGTCTTCCTCCCCTTCCCTCTGATCCTAGTCTATCAGGTCTCATCAGGGGTAGCTGCACTGTCTTCTTCTGTAGCCTGGTAAGGCTGCTCCCCTCTCAGGGGGAGGTGATCAAAGAGCAGGCCAATCAGTTCCAATCAGAGACAGTCCCTATCCCCATTACTATGGAGGCCACTTGGATACTGAACTGCCATAGGCTACCTCTGTGCAAGGGTTCTAGGCCATCTCTATGAGTGATCCTTGGCTGGAGTATCAGTTTCAGAAAAGCCCCCAGTGCCCAGAATTTTTGGATCTGTTGCTGTCCTTGTGTAGCTCTTGTCATCTCCAAGTCTTACTATCTCCCACTTCTATCATAAGATTCCCTGTTTTCTGCCCAAAGTTTGGCTATGAGTCTCAGCATTTGCCTCAATACCCTGCAGGGTATGGCCTTTCAGAGGCCTTCTGTGGTAGGATCCTGTCCTGTTCCCTGTTTTCTCCCTCCTCTGATGTCCATCCTCTTTGCCTTCTGAATGGGGATTGAGCATCTTAGCCAGAGTCATCCTTCCTGATTAGTTTCCTTAGGTGTACAGATTTTAGTATGTTTATCCTATATTATATGTCATCTAGTATCCACTTATGAGTGAGTATATACCCTGTGTGTCTTTCTGCTTCTGGGATACCTCATTCAAGATGATCTTTTCCAGTTCCCACCATTTACCTGCAAATTTCTTGATTTCCTTGTTTTGTTTTGTTTTTTTAATCACTGAGTAATATTCCATTGTTTAAATGTACCACAATTTCTATATCCATTCCTCAGCTGAGGGGCATCTGGGCTGTTTCCAGCTTCTGGCTATTACAAATAAAGGACACTGAGCATTTTTTAAGTGTTTCTCTGGCATTCAATATTCCTCTATTGAGAATTCTCTGTTTAGCTCTGTACCCCATTTTTTAATTGGGTTACTTGATTTGTTGCTGTTTAACTTCTTGAGTTCTTTATATGTACTGGATATTAGCCCTCTGTCAGATATAGGGTTAGTGAAGATCCTTTCCCAATCTGTAGGTAGTCGTTTTGTTCCGACAATAGATTCCTTTGCTTTACAGAAGCTTTTCAGTGTCATGAGGTCCCATTTATTGATTGGTGCTCTTAGAGCCCCTGTGCTGTTGGTGTTCTGTTCAGGAAGTTGTCTCCTATACCAATGAGTTCAAGGTTCTACCCTACTTTTTCTTCTAACAAGTTTAGTGTGTTTGGTTCTATATAGAGGTCTTTGATCCACTTGGACTTTAATTTTGTGCAGGGTGATAAGTATGGATCTATTTGCATTTTTCTACATGTAAGACCAGTTAGACCAGCACCATTTGTTGAACATGCTACCTTTTTTCTATTGAATGGTTTTGGCATCTTTGTCAAAAACCAAGTGTCCATAAGTGTGTGGGTTTATTTCTGGGTCTTCTATCTGATTCCATTGATCCACCATTCTGTAGCTGGCTCTTTGATCATCTCCTCCTGAGGGAAGAGCTCCTTACCAGGTCACAGAGTCACAGGTCACAGACAATGCAGCCAGTCCTGATGAGACCTGATAGGCTAGGGTCTGATGGAAGGGGAGGAGGTCCTCAATTATCAGTGGACTGGGGAGGGGCATGGGAGAAGAAGAGGGAGGGAGGGTGAGACTGGGAGAGGATGAGGGTGGTGCTACAGCTGGGATACAAAGTGAATAAACTGTAATAAATAAAGATGCTGGAAACTGACTTTCTAGGGGTTGCAGTTCTGAAAACTCCTTAAAGAGGGATTTAAAATGGTGTCACTTTAGAAGTGTGGTCATGGAGGTAAGGCCGTGTTGAATGGTGAAGATAAGTAATGCTCTGCACCCAAGAAGCCTGCATGTCAGAAAGATAGCAGCAACATGCCTAAACACCTGGGGAAGGTATCACGTGGAACAGACAGGTCTGAAGCAGCAAGCTTAAATCACAGTGTGAGCGGAGAGCTCAGGAATGTAAACAGGAACCACTCAAACAGGGTGTAGTCCTCAGGCCACCATCGTATGGGAGCACAAAATTTACCATTCTTGGTCTGTTATGCAGCAATGGAAAACTAATACTTAGATATCATATACAACAATATATAATATAATTTCAATATAGTATTATAATAATGGACATAAAATGAGAAATACCCCTTACATGACTTTTGTTCCAAGCTTGTTGTGTTCATAGTTTATAAACAGACTCATGTATAATGTACTTTAAAATGTTATAGGTAGAATTTTTACTGAGACTCAAGAGACTCAAAGAGAATGGTCTCCTAGGAAGGGATATTTCAGAGGAAACTACCAGCCTGTGTTAGCGACACATAGTGTAAGAGCAAATAAACTCCTATGTGCTCGTGACAAGACAGGGGCTTGCTTTGAAAATCAGTACTTTCCTCTTACTGGGAAAAGGCCCATTGGTGGGAAATTGGGACAGTAAAGAAAGAAATGGACTACACATGAGTCTTGGTTTCCCTCAAAACCGTTCTGTTGATGTAAGTTGTTTCCTTTATCTCCTCAGTGTAGTAACAGCGGGGTAACGCTATATTGTAATTCTCAGCACCAGGAAAACTAGTGCAGTCTGGGAGCAACCCAGTTTTCTAAACAGATGTTATTTTCTGAGTCTGAAAACTTTACTTAACTTCCTGGAAAGAATAGCATATACAAGCCTGCAGCGTGTAAGCTACAATGTTTAGACTTTTAAAAATGTTTAAGGAAATGTGCTTCTCTATCACCAAGAAAGGTGCTTCTCTATCACCAAGTCACCTTAAAGATGCCCCAAGGAAAAAAATAAACAGAGGGGACTGCAAAACTCATGCACTGGAGTAGCTTCTGTTTTCACTATAATCATCTCGACAGAAGATCAAAGTTCAACATGCCAGACAGCATAATTTCAACTCCTTCCTTTCGGGAAGACGGATTAGCCAATGCATCAGTGTACACACTCAGAGGATCCACAGCACCGACATTTCTGTCAGAAAGTGAAGGAAGCCCAGGATCATCAACCAGTCTCTAATTCTACTATTATTTATAGTTAGACAAAAGAGTAAGTTTTCTCATGCGTAGGAACAAGCATTTATGACTTAAAACAAAATAGAATTTCCTGCCTTTCCCAACCTCTCAGCCATGGGACACATAAAAGAGAACAATTCACTACCCAATTATATGACAAAGGCAAAAGATACCTTTTCAGTGATAAGAAACTACAAGAGACTTAGATGACAAGACAAAAGAAAATTTACAGTGTCCTTGTTGAAGAAATTCAACAAGAGTTTAATGGAAATGAGTGAAAAATGTTGTCAGATTGTTCAATGATTTTAAAATAGCTTATATTAGTGAAAGCACAAGTTAAAGGTGCAAGTATTTATCCTGTGTGTCTCACAAGTAAAGGCTGTCCAAAGCTTAAGAATGGCCTTCCTATGTTCAAAGTTACTAGAATTCATCAATATTGCACTCCTTACTATACAAACACTTGAGCTATATAAATTCTTCCTCCTGTGTCCACTTCTCGGGCACACCAACATTTATTGACTGTGACATAGGAATCATTTCTTGAATGCTGCTATAAGTGTTAGAAAATTTAACTGACCATGATTTTTGACCATTCAATTTCAACTTATCAATAGGAGAAAAACAATTTCCCAGTTCTCAGATTATATTTTGCCAATAACTCACTGGATGCAAACTAGATGTCTGCCAACAGATCAGTGGATAAGGAAAATATGGCACATACACACAGGGAATATTGCTCAGCTACAAAGAAGATTGAAATCTTCAGGGAGATCCGTGAGTTTAGAGTGACCCAAACACAGAGAGAAAAAAGCGACATGTTTCTCCCTGCCATGTAGATCCTAGTCTATAATGTGTACATATGCGTAAGAAAACAACATGGGTGCACTATGACCTCTGGACAGGGAGACCAAGAATAGGGTAGAATGCACGCATAAGAACACATGAATCAGGAAAAGAATATAAAGGATTTTTTCTAGTTTCAACTCTTGTCTCAGTTTATGCCTCTATTTTGAGATGAATACATAAAAGTAAAACTCCAAGCAAAATTTCATTGACTCAAAATGAAGATTCTAAATGTACGGTTCACTGAGATGTTAGATTCTGGGAATGACCATGTGTTTAGTTCCCTTCAATTTGAGTTGTAATGTTTTCATTCATGAGTTGATTATAACAATTTTTTAAAGTATTTGCTAAATTATCAATAATGATTTCTTTCTGGATGGAGAATTAAAGGTTACGTTAGGTTAATTGGCGTTTTCTAATAGATTTTTTAAAAGAAGATATATTACCTTGAAAAAAATTAATAATAATTGTAATAAATACCTCACGTAAAAGAACAAAATGCCATAGCCCCAGACAACACAATACATTGAGAACTCAGAATATCATGATGTGGGGTAACATCAAAGTGAAGCTACTAAACAAAACTGGGAATGAGTTCTATTGCTCTCCTTGTGGAGCTCCTGTTGCCTCCAGGTCTTTTGTCTTTCCCTTCTTTCATAAGATTCCCTGCACTCTGCAAAAAGTTTGGCTATGAGTCTCAGCATCTGCTTCAATATCCTGCTGGGTGAAGTCTTTCAGAGGCCTTCTGTGGCAGGCTCCTGTCCTGTTCCCTGTTTTCTCCCTCTTCCGATGTCCATCCCATTTGCCTTTCTGAATGAGGATTAATCATCTTACCAAGGGTCCTCTTTCTTGCTTAGCTTCCTTAGGTATACAGATTTTAGTATGTTCATCCTATGTTATATGTTTAATATCCACTTATAAGTGAGTATATACTGTGTGTGTCTTTCTGCTTCTACAATACCTCACTCAGGATGATTATTCTAGTTCCCACCATATGCCTGTAAGTTTCATGATTTCATTTTTAATTGCCGAGTAGTATTCTATTGTGTAAATGTACCACAATTTCTGAATCCATTCCTCAGCTGAGGGACATCTGGGTTGTTTTCAGCTTCTGGCTATTACAAATAAAGCTGCTACAAACATGGTTGAACAAATGTTCTTGTATACTTAAGCATGTTTTGTATATATGCCTAGCAGTGGTATAACTGGATCTTGAGTTGGCACTATTCTTAATTTTCTGAAAAAAGTGGCAGATTGATTTCCAAAGTGGTGTACAAGTTTACATTCCCACCAGCAATGGAGGAGGATTCCCCTTTCTCCACATCTTCTCCAGCATGTATTGTCACTTGAGGTTTTGATCTTAGCCATTCTGATGGGTGTAAGGTGAAATATCAGGGTTGTTTTGATTTGCATTTCCCTAATGACTAAGTACTTTGAACATTTCTTTAACTGTTTCTCTGCCATTCAATATTCCTTTATTAAGAATTCTCTGTTTAGCACTGTACCCCATTTTTTTAAGTTGGATTACTTGATTTATTGCTTTTTAACTTCTTGAGTTCTTGACATATTCTGGATATTAGATTAAGATTAATAAAATAAAATAAAAATAAAAGATTAGATCTTTTCTGAGACTGATACTCCAACCAAGGACTATCCATGGAGATAACCTAGAATCCCTGAACAGAGGTAGCCCATGGCAGCTCTCCAAGTGGGTTCCCTAGTAAGGGGAACAGGGACTGTCTCTGACATGAACTCAGTGGCTGGCTCTTTGATCACCTCCCCCTGAAGGGGGAACAGCCTTACCATGCCACAGAGGAAGACAGCCCTGATGAGACCTGATAGCCTAGGATCACATGGAAGAAGAGGAGGACCTCCTCATCAGTGGACATGGGGAGGAGGAGCATGGGAGGAGATGAAGGAGGGAGGGCACGTTTGGGAGGGAAAGAGGGGGCTGTATCTGGGATACAAAGTGAATAAACTTCAATTAATAAATAAAATTTAAAAAAGAGATGCACTTAAAAGAATCATTGAAACTGCCAAAAAATAAAAAATTTTAAAAAGCTGGAAAACAGTATGGCTAGGCATTCTGACACAAGATGAGGCACCTGTAAAAGGTAATAGGAAATTATTATTTTTTTTTTGGTATAAAAATTGGTTTTACTAATAAGAGTTAGATGTTCCTCTCAAATGTTAGGTAATTGAACTACAAAGTTTTAGAGAATTTAGCTCACGGTGGTTATCTCAATCAACAATATCTACACACACACATACTCACACGCACACACATGGCACACACAACCATGGGTAATCATTTGATAATCTGAGAACATGAAAAGTTCAATGAAAATTAAAGTAAGGTCATCAAATGTTAGGGAGGGGTCAGAAATGTTTATGCTACAGATTCAGAAAATTGAAGTTGAGGCTCAGAACTTAGAGGTGGAGAAAGGAAACAAAAGCATGAGTGAAAAGGAACGTCATTTTAAAACAGCCAGATTTTAGAGACTCCGGGAAAATATCTGATTAATAAAGGAGTATCAGTAATCAACAAAACAATTGTTAAGAGCTCCCTGTGTGGCAGGGGCTGCCCACACTGGAGAGCCCAAGACAATGGCTGTCATCTGTCTTTGGTCAGCAGTTTCTAACTAGTCAGGGCATAGCCAAGGGCATCTCAAGCAAAGCAGTGAAACTTATCAGCCATAAGTCAGGAGCAGGAAAATGGGTAAAAAAAAAAAAGTCTTAAAAGTATAATAAGTTGAGTAGGATGCCAAGGATAAAGCCAAGAACACAGGTCACAGATAAAAGAAATAAAGCTGGTGAAGAAAGCTTGGAAGAGCTGACTCACCACTGAAGGAATAAAAGACAGGGACAAGCTATGGAACACCGTAAGTCAGCCATGCTCAGGAAAACCAGCACATGGCCTTTCCATGCAAGAACTGTCCTTTAGAGGTCTTTAGTGCTGGGCCTTCAAATCCTGCCTCAGTAGTGATGGACAACTTGGAGGCTGCTTCTTGACCCTTGGGATTTTTGATGGATGTGGAACTCTAATGAAATTATTTTTAAGTGCTTAGATTTCACTACAGATCAAGAGAGGTTAGCAATTACTCCAGTTGTGGCCATGTGATAAAAAATCAATTGGAAAAAGCAGATGGACCCAGGTGTCAGAGGACTAGAAATAAATAAATCTTCAAATCCTAAAGACTGTTTAGGTAAGAAGAATATCATCATCTAGGAATAATTACACAGAAAAGAAAGGAGTCTTTACTGTGCTATGAACTTCTGCTTCATTGCATTTTAAGTTTCAAAATCATTTGTCTTCATCAAATGTGTCTCTTAAAAATGATATGATAATACAAAGTAAAAACTACTAATCATAAAAGTGAATGCCTGCACCAAGAGTCCCAAATTGCTTCTTAGTTTATCAATATGTATTCTTCTGTTTGTGTATATGCTAAAGCAAGTTTGAAAGAGATGAGGAAAACCACACTTAACAGGTTTCATTTATTTTTTATTATAATTTATTCACTTGTATCCTAGCTGTAGCCCCCTCCCTTGTTCCCTCTAGGTTTCATCTCTTCAGAGCTAATTCCACTTTAATTTCTGAAACTGGTATGATCTATTTTTAGTCTTCTTCCAGAAATTCTGGTCCTTCATGATTTGTCTTTGAAACGTCTATTGGCATCTTCCCTATACAGCCTGTACTTATTTACTTATCACTTGGAAGATTTTGCTTTCATTTGCTGTTATATTCTAAAGAAACCAAGCTACTTGGCTGAAGCTGTTCACCAAACAAAATGGTTTGAAACTAAGTAGATGTTTGAGACAGAATCTACTGTCTCCCACACTGGTAAATTCTTGGTATTATTCCTCAGAAAATGTTCCACACATAATAAATAAATGTTTTCTGGGGGAACATTGTCCTTTCTTTTTAAAATTAATATAATATCTTAATTCATTAAGAATTTCATACATGCATACAGTGTATTTTGCTTGTACTTAAAACACATATACAAAATACACCACTACTTCTCTTAAATTACCCAAAGCCATCCCTTCCCGATTGTACAGTAGAATTGAAGGCCCACAAAGGGAATGCTATTATGTCTTGACCAAAAGAATGGAAAATACCTCAAAGTGGAGATCTGTCATTGTGTCCTCCCTTAAGAGATAAATGGGCTCTGACATGGACTCTGTTGCCTGCTTTTTGATCACTTACCCTAGACTGGACTGCCTTACCAGGCAACAGGAGAAGAGCATGAACTTAGTCCTCATATGACTTGATGAGCTGGGATGGATAGCTAGGGGTGGTTCCTATTTTCTGACAAATGGGGGGGGGTAGAAAAGGGAGGGTGGGACTTGAAGGAGAGTAAGAACTAGGCTAAGACCAAGATGTAAAGTGAATTAATAAATTAATTTTTTAAAAAGAGAGATAATCCAGGGCTGCCTCACCAGGCAATAGGGGACGGAGAGGAGAGAAGGGAGTGCCTATGATGGGAAGGTAAAGAGAATAAACACACACACACACACACACACACACACACACACACACACACACTATAAATAAACCAAACATAACTTTAAAAGAGAGAGGGAAACAGAGGGGAAGGGAGGGAGGAACATAAAAAGGGAAGGGAAGGAGGGAGAGACAGAGAGACAGACAGATAATCTACTTGGGCCAGACAATCAGCTGGGAAGGGACTAGCTCTCAGGACAGTGGCTGGAGCTTAAAACGTGCTAAAGAAGCAGGAGGAATAATTAGTCCTTTAATTAGATGCTGTACTGATCCTGACCAGGATTTCTACCTGCTAATGGAATCTCCATTATCCATCATGAGTTCTGTTAGGTCTGCTGCCTTTCTGAGCCACAACCATCCCTTTTTATTCTCTGTCTTTTGTCTTAGTTGCTGGCCTGAGCTTAAGTGTGATTTTTCTGATATTTTAAACACTCTCCTTTTGTTCAAAGCTTCTCTTTCCTGTTATGTAGCTGCTTGTCTGGCCTACCTTCCAGCATAAGTCAAATGGCCTGTCTCTCTCTTTCCTCTTAACTGCCCACCTATGAATGTATAATAAATTTCTCTCTAAAAGTGACTGACACTCCCTGCTCTGTGGGTTTTATTCTTGGAGTTCTCAAGTCAAGAAATCGAAAGTCTTTGGCTGCAATAGCTATTGAGCTTTCAGGGCTGCCGTTCTCCAAGACAGCTCCAGAGGTAACTCAGTGCTCCTCTGTCACCAACTTAATGTCCTCTTTTTCTTTTATAACTGACCAAGTCCAGTTTTGTACTGCTCATATTCTCACAAGTGTGAGGATTATCCAATAGAGCATGGTAGACGTTGCAGGACAATACCTTTAAAGAAAACTGAGTCCTCTTCCCCTCAAGCAACCCATTGTCAATAATGCCCAAGAAGTAAGTGGGGGAGGGAAGGGGATGAGAACTTCCTCCTTTCCTTGTGGAATGATGACTGGCTTGACTTTATGTAAGTCTTGTGTAGATCGCCAGAGCTTCCATAGGTTTGCAAACATGGCAGACCTGTCATGTCTACAAGACACTGTTTCAGTCTGGCTCTCACCTCCTCTGGCTTTTCCAAACTTTCATCCCTCCTTCTGCAATGGTCTCTGAGCCTAGAAGAAGAAAGAAAGAACATGAGAGTAGAAGGGGAGACAATTTAGGATGAAGGTGATTGGTGGTAAAGGCAGGGAGATGAAAGAGTACATTGGGGGATGAATGTAATTACTAAGTGTATAAGTATTGTGTATAAGTATTATATTACAAAAAAACACTCTAATTTAGAAAAAGCACTGTGTACAGCTAAAATATTTTTGATATGTTTCTACACTAAGATCAAGGTCAATAAATAGAACCCATATAATCCTAAATTGACACAAAGACAGGTATCATTGAGCTTGAAAACCCATAGTGTCCACCTGAATAAGTGTTTGATTGAGGCAACTCCTTCATCCACCTCCAGTTCCTGAAACATGTAGAGGTTTCCCCCTGGCTGTTACTTTTCAGTGTATCTCATAAATGTCTTATGTAATTGATTCATTCCCTCTGTTGGTTATAATTTCTCATCTACCACATATGACTATAAAAACAAATGGAAAATGAAGGGAAAGGACTGGATACAATGTGATACAAATGTGGAGGCATCATTGACCTAAGTGCAGATTCTGGGTGTATTTTATGTTACTGGGAAAATTAAAAGCATGGCCTTGACGCAAAAAGACAATAAATCAAACACATGAAATTTTGAGTTCATTCTTCATTTTATAGTCACTTTACTAGGGTTCTAAAAGAAATTCCCATTATTTTAACTACAACTCATGGAAACACAAAATCTAAATATAGTTTAATCAGTTTACTATGGTTGCTAAAGCATCATAGTTAAATAGTAAAGTCATATGCTATAAGATGTTGACATTTTTACAAGACTTCTAAGGATGTTATTGACCATTTAGGGCTTTGATTTGTTTTGGTTGTGTGCTTTTCTTTTTAAAATGTATTTTGTCTGTTTGTATGTGTCTTAGAAAAGCTGTCAACGTTTACAGCAGAAACTTAAATGGAACAATACATAAAATAGAATTTGAATATGTTGGCTGAAAAAAATCAGGTTTTTTTCTTAAACAATAAATAAATAAAGAGAATAGAAGCTTCATTAGAAACTGACCTATATGTTTCAAAAGCTAGGTAGAAAACCAGAACCATACAATACATATATTTTGCAAACATAACTTTGCTGTTTGGTTTGGTCCAAGTTCCTGATTTATAGATCATTATAAACAATTGGGCAAAGCCACAGGCCACTGGAGCCTCTTCAAAAGAATGATGCAAATAGCAGTAAAAAATTAATAATCAACAGATGCATCATGAACATTTTGTGTAACTGGCTGTGAGTACAGCATGTGCTATTTGGATCATGCCTGTGTTCTCTTCACACATGAACCATTTGTAACTATAGGTATCCTACAAAATTTATGGTAAAAAAAGAGGCTTGGAATTTATCCACAGTAATGTTCACAGAATTAAAAAAGATAAGCACCCATGGTGGAAAAATGTCTTTTCTCTCAGCCATATATCCTCATTGCTTAAAAAATATACAACTTGTAGAAAAGTACAAAAAAATAAAAAGAATGATGTCTTGCCAGGATTGTTCTGCTGGAATTAATTTAGTGGGCAAATCAGCTCAATCCAAGGGCTCATTTTTGTTGCAAACCATTTCCTTCCTATGCACTGAAGGGCTTGTTTCAGACAGAAAACTTCTGATTGACACTGACTAGGTAGTGCCTTCTCTGTCTACATTCTTCAATGTGTTCCATGTCCAGCTGCTCATAAACAGTTAAGAATGGAGATACAGCTTGGGCTGAGGAGGTACTGTAATTGGATGCACTCATCTCCATTTTTTAAAAAAAAATCACGACAAGGTGTGGACTCAAGCTGTTTCCTTCCTATATTGTTATCCCTTTATTCTTCACTGGTGAATACTATAAAGATACAGCAAGTGTCTGCTGGGCTCCAGAAGGCTGGAATCGATGGTACAATAGTAAGGAAGAGGTTTACAGTTCTGTTTTCATGTGTTTGATGACATGTTGAGTAAAAGTTTAAGGTTAGATTATATTTAAATTTGTTTTGGGCCCTGGGTATTGAATAGTCTAGTTGAATATTAAATAGTAATTGAGTGTGTTTCAAAAAGCTAGATCTCATCCACTCAACATACATTTATTCCTATCATGTTTGGTTATGCCAGAACCATTATTGCAAGCACAAGCACATCAAAAGTGCAGGAGAGAAATGTTCTCACTGTAAAAAAAAAAAAAAAAAAAGGCAAAAGAGCTATATGTGGTCTTGGAGGAGATTACTAATTTTAAGTAATAGAGCTGCCATTCAGGAAATGGCACTTAATAACACTCCTAAGGGACAAGTACACATTTCTCAGATGGACAAAAATAAAAAGACTGTTTTGGGAAGAGGCAAGATTACACCAAAAATAAAAAAGCATAGAATCACACACACACACACACACACACACACACACACACACACACACGTACACACAATGGAAATGAATAAACCTTACATTGAATCCTAGCTGTAAAATCTGAGGACAAGGTGGATTTCTGCTGGGTATTATACCATGAGGAAATAGGTCTTCATGAATATGAATTTATGCTTTTTACCAGTGTAGATAATTAGAGAAATAGGAAAGTAGAAGTTTGGAAAAGGAAGTAGTAATAAATACTCAGATAGCAGGAAAGAAGATGAAATGTAATTAAAGGACAGAAGACTGAGAGAAGACTCATGACTGAGTTCCTGACTGCGGGTTGAAACATCCCTGAGATTGGAGGCTGGTGTGGAGAGATCACTTGCTATGCATCTATGATGTTCTAAATTAACACTATCGAGCCTTACACGTGGAATGAGCAACATATACCACCTTGTGCTTGCTGTTCAGCACAAGAAAATTAGCACTTCTGCAAAGTAAATTTTTAAAGTTTATTTTATTTATTATTATTTACAATTTATTTACTTTGTTTCCCTTTTGTAGCCCTCTCCCTCATCTCCTCCCAGTCCCACCCTTCCTCCTTCTTCTTCCCCTGTCCCTCTCCTGTAGTCGACTGATAGGGGAAGTCCTCCTCCCCTAGCCTATCAGGTCCCATCAGGAATGCCTGAATCCTCTTTATTTGTGGACTGGCAAAGTTGCCCCATCAGGGAGAAGTGATCAAAAGCAGGCAACCTAGTTAATGTCAAAACCATACCTTCTCTCCTTACTAGGGAATTCACATGGAAACTAAGCTGTCTATGGGCTACATTTAAGCAGGGGTCTAGGTCCTCTCTATGCATGGTCCTTTGTTGATGCATCAGTCTCTGAAGTCCCCCTGGGAATTTTTGGTTTTGTTGGTCTTCTTGTGTGGCTCCTGTCCCCTCCAGGTCCTTCTATATTCCTCTTCTTCCATAAGATTCTCTGTTCTCTGTCCAAAGTTTGGCTATGAGTCTCTGCATCTGCTTCTATCCCCAGATGGGTGGAGTCTTTCAGAGGACCCTATATAGTAGGCTCCCATCTTGTTCTCTCTCTTGTACCACTTCCAATGTCTATCTTGTTTTCCGTTTTGAATGAGAATTAAGCATCTTCCCTAGGGTCCTCCTTGTTGTTTAGCTTCTTTAGGACTATATATTTTAGTATGTTTATCCTATATTATATGTCTAATATCCACTCATAAAGTGAGTATATACCATGTGTGTCTTTCTGCTTCTGGGTTACCTCACTCAGGATGATCTTTTAAAATTCTATCCATATGCCTGAAATTTTTATGATTTTCTTGGTTTTAGTATCTGAGTAGTAGTCCACTGTATAAATGTATCATTATTTCTGTTTCCATCCTTTGGTTGAGAGACATTTAGGTTGTTTCCAGATTCTGGCTATTACAAATAAATCTGCTATGAACATAGTTAGGCAAATTTCCTTGTTGTATGGTTAAGTGTCTTTTGGATATATGGCCAGGAGTTATATAGCTGGGTCTTGAGTAGCACTATTCCCAGTTTTTTTAGAAAGTGCAAGATTGATTTCCAAAATGGTTGTATAAGTTTACATTCCCATCAGCAATGGAGGAGGGTTCCTCTTTCTCCACCCCCTTTTTGATCTTGGCCATTCTAACTGGTGTGAGATGGAATTTCAGAGTCCTTTTGACTAAGGACTTTGAGCAATTCTTTAAGTGTTTCTCTTCCACTCAATAATCCTCTGTTGAGAATTCTCTGTTTAGCTTTGTACCCCATTTTTAATTGGATTATTTGGTTTGTTGGTGTTTAATTTCTTGAGTTCTTTACATATTCTGGATATTAGCCCTCTGTCAGATATAGGGTTGGTGAAGATCTTTTCCCAGTCTGTGGACTGTCGTTTTGTTCTGTTGACAGTGTTTACAGATACTTTTCAGTTTCATAAGGTTCCATTTATTGATTGTTGATTTTCGAGCTTGTGCTGTTGGTGATCTGTCCAGGAAGTTGTCTCCTGTATCAATGAGTTCAAGGTTCTTCCCCACTTTTTCTCCTAATAGGTTTAGGAGAATTTCCTTAGAATTTAGGTGTCTGCTTTTATGTTGAGGTCCTTGATCCACTTGGACTTTAGTTTTGTACAGGGTGATAAATACAGATCCATTTGCATTTTTCTACATGTACATATCCAGTTAGACCAGCACCATTTGTTAAAGATGCTATCTTTTTTTTCCATTGTTTGGCTTTGGTTTCTTTGTCAAAACTCAGGTGTCCATAGGTGTGTGGGTTTATTTCTGGGTCTTTGATTTGATTCCTTTGACCCATAAGTCTGTTTCAATGCCAGTACCATGCTGTTTTTATTATTATTATTATTATTATTATTATTATTATTATTATTATTATTA
>NW_026592666.1:4811484-4841952 GCF_907164565.1 Psammomys obesus
TATTATTATTATTATTATTATTATTATTATTATTATTATTATTATTACTGTTGCTGTATAGTACAGCTTGAGATCAGGAGTAAACTCAAGTCATTAATAGAAAAGCTCTAAAACTTGGTGGTGTTTGGACAAAGGGAAAGTCTGACACTATATGTTGACAGCATCAAATTTGTATTATTTATTTATAAGAAATATTTAAAATACAGATAAAGAAGAAGACATTAAAAAGTAGGTTCAGGTGATCACAGATGATATGTGAATATGTACTCAATCTATGTATTGATTCAAAAGGGTACACAGGCAATGTCAGTATTCCCACTGCATGGTGAGCTACTGCTATGTTTTTTTAATAATATAATCTACACTGAACAGAATTTTGTTACTTTAGCTCAAGATCTCATGTCCACAACTTTATTTCTCCGCATTGGAGTATAACGTTCTCTTTTCAAAGCTTCCAAAATCCAACTTTAAATATGGATGATATCATTATATTAGCTAAAACCAAATTTACTTGTTTATACCCATACATATAAACTGAAGAGAGCTGCAGAAGGCAATCTTGGATAATCAAAACCGAAGAGTTCCAAAGTATATCCTGTACTTAATAAGAAACCAGGGGAAAGTCTTAGGTACATTTCTATATAAAACACTAATTGCTTTGTTTTTATCTCAGTCTTACTCTTCTTGAATATGAGATCTTGCTTCACTTCTTTATTCTTCTTTGGGGTTCTTCCCCCTCCTTGCCTTCTTTAAAATGTGGAGAGCCTTTCTAGAAATATTGTGGAAAATTTTACTTTTATTGAGAAAACGTGTCCTAAGTATAAAAGCATGACTTCTCCAATATGGAGGATAATCTACATTTGGACTCCCGCAATAGAAGAATCTCTTTTTAATTACATTTACCTCTTCATGAGCTGATAGAAATTAAACAATCTTGAAAAAATTCAAGGTCTAGTTTTTGAAACACAGTATCAAGAACACTTGAGATACAGAAAGAAAATAGCTATAATCTGGCAGTACACAAGAGCCATATGTAAGCCATATACGATAATTCTTTGCGCCTGAAGGACTCAAAATTGCATTAAATCAACTAATACCATGTTGATGTGTTCCCAAAATTCCCTGATTTGTTTCATAACCATGGAACATATGTTAACAGAATTTTTAAAAGGCCTTTCAAAATTAATTTTTTAGATTATTCTACAAAGCCACTGATTTCCTAGTGTCATTTTAGGCATATGTGTCATGATGCTTTGTTCTCACTCATTCCCCTCACCCTCTACCTTCCTCTAAACTCCCCCAGTGTTTCCGTTGGTCCCTTTTCTGTTGAACTGATGTGACTTATCTTTTAAATTCTCTGTAATATCTTTGAAAGTGAATAGAATGCAGTGCTCTGTTAACTCAAAAGTGATGCACAAGATTAATGCACAAACTCTCCATGTACAAACAGATGGTCATTGTGTAATTTGTCTAGTGACTAATTCACTCAAACACCAATTAGAGAACAGTATAGTTCCGGAAGTAAGTGACTTGAGTCCAAATTAATTAACAAGTAATATGTAAAAGCATATGTCAAGCTAACAATAGTAACAAAACTAAGAGCAAATTCTTTAGAGACCTGGAACATAGTTCAATTGGTAGACTCCTTATAGTAAAAGCATGGACATCAGAGTTCACTACCCAGGTAGGTATAAAGCTATGGAATCTGTTCGATGGTTATGAGTGTGTAGTGCTTTCCAAAGAACGGGATTTCAGCTCCAGGTACCCACGTCCTTGTCAGAGCCAACTCTAGATCCCAGGAACACCTGCACTCCTAGGCACACACAAAGAAAAACACAAATTTAAAAAAAAAATGTTTCCTTCATTCCTGATAGACTTTTAGACATTTGTTGTTAATATTTGATTTTTTAAATAATTTTTATTTTTTATATTAATTACAGGTTATTTACAGCCATAGCCCCCTCCTTCATTCCCTCCCAATCTCACCCTCCCTCCCTCATTTCCTCCCTGCCCTTCTCTAAGTCCACTGATGGGGGAGATCATCCTCCCCTTCCATCTGACCCTACTTTATCAGGTGTCATCAGGACTGGGTGCAGTGTCCTCCTATATTTGAATTTTGTTTCCTCCAAAACTCATGGTCAAATTTAAAAGCAGATGTAGTCATATTACCAGGCCACAAAAGAAGAAAACTCAGCCACTCCTGATGAGACCTAATTGACTAGGATCAGAAGAAAGGGAAAGAAGTCCTCCCCTATCAGTGGACTTGGGGAGGGGCATGCATGCACAGGGTGGAGGAAGGTGAGGGATTGGGACAGGAGGAGGGAGGGAACCATGGGGGGGGGAATACAAAGTGAATTAAGTGTAATTAATAAAGAAAAATGTTTGGGGTGGGGGGAAGAGTGCTACTTAGTTTCAGAATAAAGTAGGGTTTATGATATCTTGAAGAAAAAAAATAGTTGTAGCTTTAGGAAATGAAGGCAGTACGAGTCCTCCACCCAGATTAGTGGAATCAATGTTGTAAAGAGGAGGTCAGTTGTGACCCCTCTTGGTTCCTTTTTCCTTTCCTCTTCTACCATGAAGTTCCAAAAATGATGAGCTAATGATTTCTGATTACTGTGATTTACCCAGTGTGTGGTATTCTGACACAGCTGTAGAACATAGCAAGAGTCTGGGGTACACCGAAATGGAATCTGACAGCAAACGGCATGAAGAACTCATCCATGTGTTTATATGAAGTGAATAGATATATTTCTCTTTAGTACAGAATTTTCTGTTAGACTTGTGATGAAATATACTTTGCCATGTCCTTAACACTGCAATAGAAACGCTGCATCAAACTTACTCTGAGGAAAAATGAACATCATTCCTACAAAGCATCGCTAAGACAGGATGAAACATAAGTCTAGAACTAGCCAGAGTAGTCCCTACTGTCTTCCCCACTGCACATCAACAGTAATTCCATATTGAGAACAGTAAGAACACTGGATAAGAATATTTTCAAGCCACGCACTGTGGCATACGCCTGTAGTCTCAGCACTCTGGGAGGCAGCAGCAGATGGACCTCTGTGGATTCGAGGCCAGCCTAGTCTACAAAATGAGTCCAGGACAGCCAAGGCTACACAGAAAAACCCTGTCTCCAATAAACTATATATATATATATATATATATATATATATATATATATATATATATATATATGTATGTATGTATAAGCGTTCATGGTTACCTAGGCAATAGAACTTCTTAGCCAATGGAATGACAGAAGAAGACTGTAGCTTGACTTCCTTGAGCTTGACGTCCCTGAATATTATAAAAGAATGATACATTTCTTTAATTAAATTTCATTTTTTATATTACTTATAGTTTATTCACTTTGTATCCCAACTGTAGCTCCCTCCCTCATTCCCTCCCTATCCTACCCTCCTTCCCTCATTTCCTCCCTGTCCCTCTCTAAGTCCACTGATGGGGGAAGGCCTCCTCCCCTTCCATCTGACCCTAGCTTATCAGGTCTCTTCAGGACTGACTGCAATGTCCTCCTCTGTGGCCTGGCAAGGCTACTCCTCCATCTGGAGGCATCTCCATCTCTGATCTCAAGCTGTACTCCAGAGCAGTAGTAATAAAAAATTGCATGGTATTGGCATAGAAACAGAATGGTGGATCAATGGAACCGCATAGAAGACCCAGAAATAAACCCACACACCTAAGAATACATGATTTTTGACAAAGAAGACAAAAACCATTCAATGGAAAAAAGACACCATCATCAACAAATGGTGCTGGTCCAATTGGATGTCTACATGCAGAACAATGAAAATAGATCCATATTTATCACCCTGCACAAAACTAAAGTCCAAGTGGATCAAGGACCTCAACATAAAAGCAGACACACTAAATCGGTTAGCAGAAAAAGAATGGTGAAAATTTTAAATTTGCTTGCTTAATTCTTAAGGCTATAACTCAGCGGTAGAGGATATTCTTAGAACACACAGGTGTTGTGTTCAGTCTCCAGCAACACACATGTAGGTGTGTGTTTACATGCGCACATCATAGGCGCTTGGCTTAGCTCAGCAACTTCGAATTATAGTTAAGAACTACTCACAGAAGCAAATCTGAAAAAAAATATCTATATTTTAGAGAAACTTCCCTTTAGCATATTTACAACTGATACACCTTTCTTTGGATACAATGAGAATAAATTCATTTTCGGTCTGCATACTGACTTCCCAGAAGAGATAAACGACACTTGAATCACTGGAAACTGTTTCACATCAAGAAATCCAAATACCTGGTTATGAAATACAGCCCTTTCAAACTGCCCTGCACTCACAGAGTCTTTAACACGATCCACATTCTGATAGCAGCAGTTTTACGTGGACTTTTGCATGGCAATGAAATTTCTCAAATTACTGTTTTTTAAAGAGTTCTCCCATGTGCGTCAATGGTAAGAGTCATTTTCCAAACCTGTATCATTTCCTTAGTGAGTCAGTCTCGCAAAGCTTATATTGCCATCATTGTTTGTATTATAAAAATAATAAATCCTGAAAGTGAGAAGAAAAGCCACATATAGTCTCTACGATATTCTTAGCCAAAAAAAGTCATCTAAAGGGCTTTGCCTTCTGAAGCATTGCTTAATGTCACCTAGGACTGGCACTGTGTGAGAATATAGAACACAGATAATCAGAGAGGGCAACCTCATTTAACCCAGGTAAATCTATACATTGGGCAACTATATTCAGGTGGGTAAGAAGAATAAACTTGAGGATAATAAAGGGAGACTGCATGAGAATTGGGTGTGTTGAGTTTTTCTAACCATGTGGCATTATTTAGCCTTCTAGAGGCAGATTTTTTTCCATTGTGATGGCTTGTGTGTTGTGTGTCAACAGACACTGTTTGGCCTTCTCCACAGGCTCGATGCTGAATGAATGCTTAGCTTCCAAACCACACACACAAACTGTTTTCCCTTAGAAAGAGCTCATCTGGTAACTTAATAAAAAAGCCTTTAATAAGTGGAAAGAAAAAATTGTTTACTTATTTTCAATATATAATAATTTCAGAATTACACAAAATATCTAAGGCAGTATCACTCAAAGGCAGGATAAAGAAATGAAAGTGGCAGTGGTGAAATCTGTCTACTGTGTGATTCCTATCGTTCCTGTCTCTTGACCTTGCAGTGATACAGAAGATGCAAAACTTAAATGACAGCAGAGAGTGGCTCAAGTGGCCAGCCCTTAGAGGAGGCTGGTTGTGCATTTCACGGGTAAGGTGCCATATGGTAGAATTAACAGCCACCAAATGTTTTTGCAAGAAAAACGATTGATGGATGGTTCTAAACAACTCATGCAACTCCTATAATGGCAGAGCAAGATTTTTGGGGAGGTTGGTACTGAGGTCGTAAATCACAATCAGAGCCCCAGTGACAATGATAGTTTCTGAATGTTTACTGTATCCTGGCCACCAAGAAAAACACTGTGTGCATTGCATCCTTATGGTCACAGCCAATCTTTTCTCTTTCTTTTCAAGTGAGATGAAGCTTACTTAAAAGTCATCCAAAATGACAAGGATAAGAAATGAAGGAGTCAATAGAAGGAACCTGTTTTCCCTCTTTAGTTTCAATACCCTGTTTAATACTCAATGTCATTTCCATAACAGAAAAGAGAAGTTAGATGAAATGATGTTAAAATTTCAAGAAAATCTCCTTCTGACTTAAAAGATCACACCAAAACCAGGCAATGCTGGTGCTCTGCTCACTTTCTCATGTTTATGAAGTCAGGGACAACGTGCCCACACTCAAAGAAGATATGTCACCTTCAGGAAAACCTGTCTGAAAACACCCACACAGACATTCTGGAAGATATGTTTCCTTTGTGATCTCAGTTCCAGAAAGGGTGACAATGCAGATTAATCATTATAAGAACCATTGAGGAAGTCAAGAAATTATAATTTTTAATATCTTGATTTTCATTCTTCTGGATTTGACAATGTTATGTCAATGTTATGTTATTGTCAGTGGGATGTTAAATATTTTAAAGAATAACGTTAATTGTTGAAAAGATAACACAATAACAATGTTATACAAACTAGTAAACTTTGATCAGTGGAGGGGTACATGAATAAAATATGACCTTCCTGCGTATACGTAACTGATAACTTTGTTGACAATGATCCAATCAAAAATAACTCTGTCTCTGTGTTCATCCGACCCAGTGGTTCTCTGACATTGACATGGTTACAGTCTTGACTGGTTTCAGATACAAGCTGAAACTCAGGAGGTATCTTTTGATCAAAGAAAACACACACCAGCCTATCTGTGCCCCAAGAACCTCAATTTTCCCTTCAGTTGTATGATTCAAGGCAGATAATATAGGCAATGGGAGCATCTCTTGTTGATTGTTTTAACCACTGGATTAGGACATCCAATAACATAATTTGTTCCTCTATTGCAGGTAAGAAAAGCAGGTTTACACTAATCTTGGGTTGACACTAACCCTGAAATTTATTGAATTAATTCTCTTCTTTCTTCTTTAATTTATTTATTTAATCACATTACACAGCCTCCTCCCTCTTCTCCTTCCAGTCCTACTTTCCCATCTTCCATCCTTCCAACCCCTGCCATGGGTACCAACCCATACTGGCACAAAAGTAACGGCAGCACTAAGAGCATCTTCTCCTGCTGAAGCTAGACAAAGCAGCCCAGCTAGTGGAAAGGGATCCAAACAGGGACAGTCTTTATTCCCACTGTTAGGGGGCCCACATGATGACCAAGCTGCACATCTGCTACATATGCATAGACTAGGTCCATCCTATGCATGTTCTTTGGCTGGTGGTTCAGTCTCTGTGAGCCCACTGGACCCAGGTTAGTTTAATCTGTAAATCTCCTTCTGGTGTCCTTGACCCCTCTGAGTCCCCCAATCCTTCGTCTGGCTATTTGACAAAACTTCCAGGGCTTGGCCTATTGTTTGGCTATGGGTCTCTGCCTCCATAAGCTGTTGTATGAAGCCTCTCAAAAGGCAGGTAAGCTCCTTTCCTTCAGTATTCAAAACACCTTAACAAATCATTCTACAATAAAGGTAAATTCGATCAAAGCAGTCACAAAAATGAGGGTTTTGTTGTTGTTGCTTTTTTAGGAGGTATGAAAAGCTAAGTGACCTCTAAACCTACTAGAAGAAAGCACAGAGAAACATATATTACATGTTAAAAGTATAGGAAAAGACTTTCTGAATAGGACTCTATTCACCCCCCAAAAATAAGGGCAACAAAAGACAAATTAGACTTCATAAAACTAAAAGGCTTCTGCACAGCTAAAGAAACAAACCTTGGCAAAGAGAACATCCACAGAGTGGCAGCTATACATCTGGCAGTGGGTTCATATCTAGAACACATGAAGAACTCAAAAGTCAATGTATCAATATTTTTTTAAAAAGACCCATTCAGAAAATGAGCCTGGGACATAAACAGAGAGTTCTCAAAGGAAAAAAAAATAATGTCTAACAAATACCTCAAAAATTTTTAATTATCCTTAGATGTTTTGCAACTTCGAAAGATGTAAAACAAAACAACTTTGAGATTTTCTCTTACCCCAATCAGAATGGCAATGGTCAACAGAACAACTAACAATAAAGGCTGAGAAGGATGTGAAGAAAAGGGAAGCCTCGTTCACTGTAAGTGGTTTTGCACATTGTTGTGACCATTATGGATATCAGTTTGGAGAATTCTGAAAAGGCTAAATCTACCATCTGACCCAACTATACCACTCTTGGATAAATGCCCGAAAGACTTGACATCATACTCCACAGATATTTGTCCTATACTATGTCCTATTCACAATATCTAGGAAATGTTCTAAAACCAAAAAAAAAAAAAAAGACAAGGAAAATGTTGTACATGTACACTATGGAATACTTCAGCTGCAAAAATTAAAAAAAAAGCATGAACTTTGAAGATTGTGGTGGCTATCCTTGCTTGCCAACTTCACTATTCCTAGGATTAACTAAAACTCAAAAATAGATGGTCACACCTGTGAGCAAATTTTGCTTAATTTGAAGTGTGGACATCCACTTCTAATCCAGTTTTCTGAGGTGTGAAGACACACCTTTAACCATATCTTTTGAGATGGTAAGAACCACTTCTAATCTGGGCCATGCCTCATGCTGGAAGCCTACATAAGACATGCAAGAAGGAAGCTTTTGCTCTTTACCTGCTTGCTCTCACCTCACTAGCCCGTCCATTCACTCACTAGTGGTAGAGCCTACTTCTTCAGGATTCCAGCACAACTAAAATCCAACTGAGACATTCACTCCAATGAAATAAATAACTACCAGATTCTTGACCCTTCTGTTCATAACAATTCATTGTTGAATTAACTGAACTACAGTCTTTAAATCATTATAACTGACATTTTATGTGTGAATACATACAAATACACATATTCATAGAGAGGAGGATTCATTCTATATGTTCTGTTACTCTAAAAATCTCTGACTGGCACAAAAGTTCATACTGAGTGAGCTAATTCAGGCCCAGAAAGGAAAACATCACATGTTCATTGATGTCAGAGGCTCCTAGCTCCAAATCTTCAGATATAAGTACATATCCTGAAGTAACCACAGAAAACAGGAAAGTAAAAAAAGATAATTGCTGGGTTAGAAGGTGGGGGAACAAGAGAGAGGAGAATAGCAGAGTTATGTTATTTGATAAGGTAAAAGGGTGCACACACACACACACATACACACACACACACACACACACACATCTAAGACCTGCAAGATGATTTGGTGGGTAACCAAGCCTGAAAACCTGAGTTCAGGCCTGGGATCCAAATGGAGTAAAGAGAGAACTGACACACACAAGTTGTCCTCTGACTTCCTTGTGAGTGCAGTGCGAAACACCCCAAATAAATTAAGTATATTTTAAAAAAAATTGAAAAGAATCTCTCTGGGAAAACAGTAATTTAAAGAAGAAAATCAACACTGTTTCTTTAATTTTTGGTAAAAAGACACCAACCAGAAAGAAAGATCATAATCCAAGAACTTCTTACCATAGCCTTCTCCAGTTCATGCTGTTCCAAAGTTGTGCTCTTCTTTATGCCTCTGTTTCCTATGTTCATGTTATGCTTTGCTCACACTCAGGAACATGAGTTTCTTAACTTTTTCAGACTATTGGTCAAATAAAGTAGGCAACTTCAACAAAGGGATAACATGAGCGCTTTATTGTTGGGGCAGAATAATGACCTCTTCCTAGAGGATATAGGGCCTTTTGGTTTGGTATCATTAGAGTGCAAACTGGGTTGCTGAAATGCCTGATGCCTGTTCTCATCTAAAACAACCTAAAAATGTAACTATCCATAGGAATACAGTAACCACTGAAAACAATTCACCTTTTCCCACCATGATCCTTTAATTCATAGAATTTTTCCCACTTATAGTTATACCCATCCCATATTTTCAAATCTCAAAATGTTTAGCCCCCGTAGCCAGCCCTTTTAGGAGGCTGTAAGTCATTGTGCATTTAGGAGTTTAGGTATCCGAAGAAGCATTTGTTGTATTATTCCACACTTTATTATTGTGTGTAATGGTTATTGTAGCTATTAAAGTAGACACATGATTACATAAATAATAACAAGTAAAGGGGTCCATAAAAACACAAACCACAAATTGTTCCTCAACCTCATCATTTCATATTGAAAATAACACCCTCAGAAAGAAATTCCCATTTGCAAACAGCAACAGTGTAATTAGCCTCCACTTTGATTTCCTTACTAGTGATGCAGCCCTTCTCCCCACACAATGCCACGCGTTGTCATAAATGGACATTTTCATAATGGATAGGAAAAGCATATAATCCAAACATGTGGACTCTTCCACATATGGCTCATTAGCTGTTGCTACAAAAGCCAATGAGAACTACATGTTGATGCAATTGAAAGTGACTGGAAAAATACATGCCTCTCACATTTTTAGTTATCCATATGTATATTGTTGGCAGACAATGCAATACAGTCACAGGAATTTTGAGAAGGCAAAGCTTTCTATAGCCTGGTCTGTTAACTATCAATGTGCTACTTCCTGGAAGGGGGCGGGGGTCAGAATAAGGGAGAATGAGTAGTTCTGTGGCTGCCAGCCACTGCCACACATTGCCATAGTGAAAGAATATCTTATACATAAATAAATTCAGTCAAGTCTCAGGATTTCATGTCTTTTCTTCATGAGGGTCAGAATCGGCTTTGATTTAAAATGCTACAGAACGGTACAAAGAGGGTCTTCATCCAACTTTAGTTAACTTCCAAGAAGACAAAACAGGTGATTTCTGGTGATTCATTTTCATCACTCTCATCTTATGTCAGCCTGCAAAGTGTGTGGCCTGCCATGAGGCAAAGCAAGAACACAGCTCATTAGCCTTAAGGACTGGGCAAGCTTGCCTGGGATGGGAGCCAAGAGCAAGGGAAGGCAGTGAGCAACAGGGACTGGCTTCTTAGCTTTCAGCTCTGCCTTTCCAGCTGACCTGTGTATTCTAAAGACACAATAGTCCCTCCCTGCCCTGGAGTGGCCTTTCCCTTGCTCAGACGACAACAGCATTTTGGAAAAGGAAAAGAGGGTACCTTTCATGCCTTACACAGCAACTGTTACAAAGGAAGAAAATGCACCACCACCCCTCCTCCATCCACACTGTTCTCTGGGAAGATACTAAATTGCTTCACATATTCACTCTTTCTTGTATGAATTTTTTTTACCTTCTATCCAAAGCCAATGAATTCAACATCTAAAGCTGCTTATTGTTATTACTTAAATTCACTAAACTTCCATACAGTAGAGTGAATTGTGTATTTGATCAGATTTCTCTGTCTGTCTTCACTAAAATAATGTGTTTGAGAGATACAACCAAGAATTTGTAGATACATTTGTAGATACTGTGGTCACTCAGCTTTATCAGAGGCTTTCGAATTCTGCGCCTGGGATGGTGCATTTGGAGATCCTAAATGAGACAATGTGACAGGTTTTTGAATGCTTAACTGAACCACTCACCAGATCCTGACTTGTCAGGATGGCATGGGAACATAACCTTGAGTAAGACAGTGACCTTCCATCAAGAGCAATTCCTAGAGAGAGAGGGAGACTCAGCTCAGTCTCCATCACAGCACACATACTTAGCATAGGAGATGAGTGTCTTGGGTGGTTCACAACAGTATCCACTGCGCTCAACCCTCAATTAAGAAACTTGGTTCTGCAAGGTGTCTGTGATGTTTTTTTCTCACTTAGAGGCTTCTTTAGGATTCTAGTTTCTCTCATTTCTGTTATAACTTTAAAAAAGAAGGTTAGGTACCCTTTCAGTGAGCTCCTGTCTCTAGACAGCAAGTAGCCCTCAACTTTACTGCCCATTGTAGATTCTACTCTCTCTCTCTCTCTCTCTCTCTCTCTCTCTCTCTCTCTCTCTCTCTCTTGTTTGCTGTGGCTCTGGTTGCTTACCTGTTTGGTAGCACAGGACTTATCTCTGAAGAGTTTGGGTTCTTAGCTAAAATGCCATTCCTGATTTGTGGTTGCTGTTTGTGTATTCCCATCTTGCTGTAGTGAGTAAAGAGTTCCAAAGGGACCACATTAGTGGTGTCCCTGATGTCAAAGAGTAACTATTTCTATCCCTGGTAGTAACCTGCTTTCATTTCTTCTTTTCCTGTGTGTCCATTTATTTGTTATAAGGACTTTAAATTAATATGAACCAGTTGTAGATTAAAATTCAACATACCCTTCCATTGTGTACACTGGTGAAAGCTGTCACTTCCAACAGTAGGGACCGTCAGACACTGAAAGGCTAACATTGAAGAGAAATAAATGTGTGCCTAGAGGGTCATAGGAGCGACAGGAAGCTGATCCACTTCCTGGGTCCTACACCCATTTATTTTACCTACTTTCCTACAGCATATCAACTTTGACTATTTGACACATCCTGAGAGTAGAGCACCATCATTGTAAGCCAGCAGTATCAAACTGGCTAATCTCTTGCAACACAAAATAAGGTTCTCCTGGCTCCTTTAGGCCAGCAGATTCTAGCTCTAATAGCATATCCTCTCCAGTTATACATTTGGCAGCACAGAACAGTAACTTCTGCATGACTCTACGAAGTAACCCATCCACTGGCTTCCTGGCAACTATTCTATTTATTACTCATCACCCCCATAACCTCAGCCCAACAGTTTGATTAAAATGTGCTTTAATTCCTGAGTATCAAGGTTTTCCTAGCTGTCTTCATCATCCTCTCTCCTCCATGAATATTGTTCAAATAGCATTCTTATATACTTTTGCTATCTATCTTTTAGAGTCATTACAGTACAGATTTTCTGTGTTGCAAAATCTTTCTTTGTGAGCAGCATCTTTTCTTCAGTGAGAAAATAATATTCAAACATATTGTCACATGCAACTATTAATTTCTGTCTTCTAAGAGGTGCTTTTCTAAAGCAGATAATGAGCAGCTTTCCGTGTGTGCTCCAGTTTTAGTACATAGCAGCTACCATAACTTACCAAATAAAATATATCATAGGAATTACAACTCAATATACAAACAACAATAAATCATGCATATCATTTGAACTGTGAACAAGATCTAAATTGCACACTTATTCCTACCTCTTATTATCTTTACCAACTTACAAGTATAAAAAGACATATACAGAGAGATAGAATTTCCTGGCATTTAAACATATACTACCATTTCATTGTTTGCTAGGGAAAAGAAAAATAACAGTATGATGAGTTATATTTTTGACACTTCGAATTCCTACCTCTCACAAAACTACCACACTCACTCATGACAATAAATAATAAATAAATAGATGGATGGATGGATAGACAGACAGACAGACAGACAGACAGACAGACAGACAGACAGATAGATAGATAGATAGATAGATAGATAGATAGATAAGCAAGCTTATGAAAAGCCATAAGAATTTTTCTCAAATTTATACACATTATCTTGTTCTGTTGCTCTACTTGTGGAGTTCCCGTCCCCTCCAGCTCTTACTATTTCCCACTTCTTACATAAAATTCCATTCACTCTGCCCATCAGTTGTCCATCAGGCTCAGCATCTGAACATAGGGAACTTCCCAGAGACTCATACTCCAACCAAGGACTATTCGTGGAGATAACCTAGAACCCCTGCACAGATGTAGCCCATGGCAATTCAGTGTCCAAGTGGGTTACCTAGTAATGGGAAAAGGGACTGCCTCTGACATAATCTGATTAGCCGGCTCATTGATCACCTCCTCCTGAGGGGGGAGCAGCCTTACCAGGCCATGGTAGAGGACAATGCAGCCACTTTTGATGAGAACTGATAGACTAAGATCAGAAAGGAGAGGAGAACCTCCCCTATCAGTGGACTTGGGGAGTGGCATGCATGCAGAAAGGAGAGGGAGGGTGGGATCGGGAGGGGAGGAAGGAGGGGCTTATGGGGGGATACAAAAATGAATAAAGTATAATTAATAAAAGAGAAAAAAAAGATTATAAGTCCCCCCCCAAAAAATTATACATATGCTGCCCTTTGTTTCAGGTTATATTTTCAAGGTTGTCTGTGTTTCCTACAGACTTAAAAGCGAGACATGCAGACTTTTTGTCGAGTTAAATGTCTGTCTGTTACTAACTTGGATTATGAAGGATTTAGTACAATGAATAGCTTGGATACACTTCATCTTAGCAGTTAAAGCCTTTGATTTGGGAATAAAGTAAGTAGGCATCTTCCCACCAGGTGCTACTGTTGCAGATAATAAACTGCCTTTATCTGGGACCTGGAGGTCTGTGTCTCTCACCTGCATCCATGAATCTGTAGTAAGCTAAACTGTCAATTTACAAGGATAATAAAAAGTAAAATAAAAAATAAAAACCTCCCACACTTCAGAATTTAAGACACCGTGGGATTTGGTAATGCAAGCATGCATCACAAGCTTATCAAGCACCATTCTAGGAAACATTATATTGATAATATTATAATCATCAACATCACCATTACTTTTCTTACCATTACTTGGTAAGAAAAAAGGGGGTACTAGCAAGGGAAATATCATTGTCCCCAAATCTTAAAACTAGTTGTTGATGGAAACAAGGCCAAATGTTGCTGTACTAACTGTATGGCTACAGCTACAGACTCAACACACAGTATGCTTCTAATCTCTCATGGGGAAATCTTACAGAGTTCTGTATTGGGAGCTCAGAGTACAAACTTTTATATAATCACCAAACCATCCTGATGGTTAGACTAGGGCCTGGAACCATGGCTTTAGCTTGATTTCTTCCAAAGCAGTATCTGCATATGAAGAGTTTGAGAGCAAATGGAATTTTCTAGGATTAGGAGGGAAGTCCAAGAGTACTCAATCTGTGAAAGAGGAAAACAATACAGAGGGCCAGCTGTTGCAGCAGGCTGTGCTCAACCCACAGATCCTTCTGCTGAGAATGATCAAGTACTACAGGGGCATGAAATTTGATCTTATCATGCTTGTGAGAGCAAACACAAGACCTGCACAAGATCAAGCCTAACATGATCAAACTATGCACAAAGTCAATCTCAGTATAAAGTAAGGAGTGATTGTCAATGGTGGATTCTAGGAGAGGGAGAGTCAGCTACATTCAAGGATGAAGTCCCTGTGTGCCTACATATATTCCAGTATGGAGCCTTTTGTCTATTCATGTACCGCAGAACTAAGTGGACTCAGTGGATTTTAACCAGGAAATTTAGAGAGAGAGCAGTGGTGGGAATATTAAGAGAGGAATTGAAGGAGAGAAAATGAGAATGGATTGATCAGTATACATAGTATTCATTTACAAAATTCTCAAACAAATAAAAAACAGGAGCATGATTTTCTTACCAGCCAGATCATGATTCCATCATTGAATAAGAGAGCAAAGCAAATTATCCTGTGATGGAAAACTGCACCCCAGTGTAAATGCTCCACAATGATTATTGTGTACCCTTTCTATTGATATCTACAAATCTGATTCTAAGTATTTCTAAGTCTCTTCAACACATTAGCTAGAAGATGACAAAGTCCATGTATTCATCTAATTAAAGATTCTTTGCTTCTCTTTGTGAACGGCCTAAGTCAAGCAATCACCCATGTAGAGATATTTTACAAAAAAATCAAATGGCTTTATTGGGCCATATGGAATTGAGATCACACTGACTTAAGAAGTTATTGACTCTGGCATATGACATAGGTTTCAACCTGAGGCCAGAATTTACGGGCTGCTTAAACATACATTTTTTTTAACTTCTAGGAACTGAATGTTTTCATGGTAACAAACACAGTTGGAAGCCTGCAAGGGCTTAATAAATTTGGTAGTGTTGGCAATAGATACAGATAATTACCTGAAATGATGTAGAACATAAGAAGATTGTTATTAATTGTGGAGAACTCAAAGTGGAAGAATATGACTACTGACTGCACTTGGTAAAATCTAGAATTCATAAAATATGGAAAAATGCTCTATTCAAAGTAGTATTAAGCAAAAAAAAAAACATAATAAAGTAATATTTGTTTCCTAAGTAAAAGTATATTTATGTAATCACAAGACTTTTTCCTCAAAAACAGTAGCCATCATTGAATTATAAAGACAATGTCTTTACTTCCAACAACCATATTTATTTCCTCATTTAGGTTTTTCTTATTATTTTTATGTTCCTCTTGAGTTAACACTACACATGATCATTGTGATCACTGAGTATCTTTAAATAAGCATAGTTTCTGAAGTTCTTTGACTAGAAGTGGTCTCTTACAATTGGATAACAATTAGAAGTTCTTTCTTCACAGTAATAAAAGACATTACATTCATCTTCTACTTCTCTATAGTTGAGCACCGGGACTCCAAAAGAACATTTTTTGTCAAAGGGGCACAAAGTCTACCATATCACACCAAGGACTTAATTCCAAGAGAGCTGGTATGGCAGTCTGATAAGACTGGACTCAATAAATGCATTGCTATCACCACTTGGTTTGGTAATAATAATGATTAGCAAAATGATGAAATTGTATCAACCAAAGAAAACCCACATGGACATTCTGATAAACTCCTTTATTATAATCTATATGGAATAAACAAAAATTAAAGTGCTATATCTTCACAGAAGTTCACATTCATATAGATACACTTTTGTTCTTCCCTTATGATATTTAATTAAATGATGAAAAGAGATGTGAAAAACTGAATATCCAGTATACTATATTGAAACAAATCCTGGCCTTTGGGCTTTTGAATTTTATTCATTCTCTTTTTTCCAGTCAATGTTATTAACTATTTATATGGGCCTAATGCCAGATATAATATCAGTAATTCAAAGAGTCACAGTACAACTATGTCTCTGCTTCACATAAATTTAGACTTAATATGGAGAAGTGAACATGAGCTAATAATTTTAGGACAGTTTATCATAATTGTTACAACACCAGAGTGGCCTTTATATATGTAAATATATATTTAGATTTCTCAAATATTTTGGCTGAATTTAATCTTACTGAATAAGGGATAGAGGCGTAAAAATATTCACAGAAGGGAAATTGGAAGTGACAGTTCACACCAATTAATCCAACATGATGTACTCAAGCCCCAGGTGCTGACTAGAAGGTCCAGGACAAATGAAGAAAAACATTAGAAAACAAGGCTAAGCAGAAATGGAGAAATCACTACAGCCCTTCACAAAACAAAAACTATTCAGATGAACTCTCTTCTAAATGAATAACAAAAAATTTCCCAATAAAAGTGGGAAATATAAAACTTTCCATGAAAAGAAATATCTGTTGGAAATGAATGCAATCATATGACTATGTACTACCACAAATCTTGAAATTCTGTTTTACAGAATCACAAGCTTTGCTCACTTAGGTCATGGTCAGCTATGATAGTTCATAATTACAAGGACACTAAACAGAATGAAGTCTAACTAGGTCAGAGATGTAGGTCACTAATCATCTGATGCTATCCATCTTATTTTAAAATTTCCGAGAACTCATCCTTCCAGTATGTGGAATTTGGGGGTTGTCTTTTATGCTAATCTTAGCATGATGGCAAAATAAAAATAAATGCAAACCTTTGAAATTAGAAGCTTCCATGAGTATTGGACACTTCAGCAGTTGCGGCCATTCATCTGTACAGTCACTGATTCATAAACAGTCAACATTCACTAATGTTTTACAAATAATGACAATAATCTTATAGCAAAACACACATGCAAACAGATGTTTTACCAGCTTCTTTGATTACTGTCCGTCACCCTTGTGACTATAAGGTACTTGGTTGTAGCACAGAGTCTAGAGAAGCAGCTTTGTCAGCTAGCTGGAGAACAATATCTTTCTTTTTTTAACTTTTACTAGGTACATTTTATTCACTTTGATTCCACCATAAGCCCCCCCTCCTCCCCTGCTAATCCCACTTTCCCTACCCCTTCTTCACGCATGCCCCTCCCCAAGTCCACTGATAAGGGAGGTCCCCTCTCCTTCCTTCTGATCTATCAAATCTCATCAGGAGTGGCTGCATTGTCATCTTCTGTGGCCTGGTAAGGCTGCCCCCCCACCCGATGGAGGTGATCAAAGAGCAGGCCAATCACTTTATGTCAGATGCAATCCCTCTTCCCATTACTATGGAAACCACTTGGACACAGGGGTTCTAGGTTATCTCCATGCCTGGTACTTGGTTGGAGTATGAGTTTCTGGAAAGACCCCTGTTTTCAAATTTTCTGGTTCTGTTGCTCAACTTGTGGGGTTCCTGTCCTCTCCAGATCTTACTGTTTCCCACTTCTTTCCTAAGATTCCACGCACATTGCCCAACAGTTGGCTATAAGTCTCAGCATCTGATTTTATAGTCTGCAGGGCAGAGCCTTTCAGAGACCCTCTGTGGCAGGTTTCTAGGTTGTTTCCTGTTTTCTTCTTCTTCTGATGTCCATCCTCTTTGCTTTTCGAGATGGGGATTGAGCATTTTGGTCAGAGTCCTCCCTCTTGATTAGTTTCTTTAGATATACAGATTTTAGTAGGTTTATCCTATATTATATGTCTATATGAGTGAGTGTATACTGTGTGTGTCTTTCTTTTTCTGGGACAGCTCACTCAGGATGATCCTTTCCAGGTCCCACCATTTACCTGGAAATTTCATGATTTCCTTGTTTTTACATTGCTGAGTAATAATCCATTGTGGAGAAATGCTCAACATCATTAGCCATTAGGGAAATGCAAATCAAAACGACCCTGAGATTTCACCTTACACCCATCAGAATGGCTAAGATCAAAAACTCAAGTGACAACACATGCTGGAGAGGTTGTGGAGAAAGGGGAACCCTCCTCCACTGCTAGTGGGAATGTAAACTTGTACAACCACTCTGGAAATCAATCTGGCGTATTCTCAGACAACTAGAAATAGTGCTTCCTCAAGATCCAGCCATACCACTCCTAAGTATATATCCAAAAGAGGCTCAAGTACACAATAAGGACATTTGTTCAACTATGTTTGTAGCAGCTTTATTTGTAATAACCAGAATCTGGAAACAACCCAGATGCCCCTCAACTGAAGAGAACAACATCATTTTTTAAGTATCTTTTGATTTTTTTTGTCTTTTAAGTTTTTTTAATTTTTTATTTAATTTTATTAATTACACTTTATTCATTTTGTATCCCCCCATAAGCCCCTCCCTCCTCCCCTCCGGTCCCACCCTCCCCCCCTGTCTCCATGCATGCCCCTCCCCAAGTCCACTGATAGGGGAGGTCCTCTTCTCCTTCTTTCTGATCTTAGTCTATCAGTTCTCATCAGAAGTGGCTGCATTGTCAGGGTTTTAGGTTATCTCCATTTTAGTCACATTTTGTTAACTCTATATCCCAGCGAGAACAATATCTTATGTCTTAGAAAAGGGAATTTTATTAAAGAAGAATGATAATTCAGGAAGAGTACATTTTATACTGTTTTAAGTTTTGAAATTATAGTATTTATTATTATTACTATTATTATTATTATTATAATTATTATTATTATTTTCTCCCTTCACTTTCCTCACTCCAAGGCCTCCCATAAAACCCTACTTGCTCTCTTTCAAATTTGTAGCCTCTTTTTTCATTAACTGTTATTGTATGTATACACATACATACTCCTAAAAATAACCTACTTGGTCTGTATAATGTTACTTGTATGTATACTTGTATGTATGTTTTCAGTGAAGATAATTTGGCACTGGATACAACTTTCTTAATCTTCATATTCCAGAATGTGCTGTCATTATGACTTTTTAGAATCCTGTACTCTGCTCTAGAAGGCTTCCCATTCATAACTACCACAACTGTATGCTGTGCTAGCTTCATCCGATACGATGCCTTCACTTTCAGGACATTGTACTCACGTGTGTAAGAATGAACTGTTAGGTACCACGAAGAAGGAACTATAACTCTATTCCTCAGATTTGTGGTCTGTATTTCCTTAGATACTTGGTGAAGGTTTCGCCTCATCTGTGTCTGTTGTTTACTACTCTGCACGGATGGTGTTGAGTGTCAAATTGAAGCAATAAAAAAGACATTATCATGGTGAGGAAATAAGTTTCAGAAACCTTTTAAATGTGTTGCCCTGAAGTTCCAGAATAACCTTTGGTTTGGCCTTGCTGCTGGAGATCCTTAGAACTGTGTAAGAAATCTGCGTCAGCACCCGTCTGTGCAGTGACTCACCATCAGCTCAAGTTTGAAGTCCCTTGCGCTGAAGAAGTTAGCTATTACTACACGTTCACTTACTTTTCCAGTAGAGTCACTATAGTCAAGATTTGGTTCATGATTCAATATCTTTCAAGGCTAAGAATTTAACAATTATCTGGCTTAATTTTTCACTTAGTATTATTACAAGTTCAAATAGTACCATCCAAGCTTCTCTAGATAACCAGAAATAACGATAAAATATTAGGTGTATATTTATTTATCTCCAAAGGTACTGAAAGCCTAGAGGGATAGGCAAACCTTGAAGTTTAGGCTCTTAGAAACTGTGAGGCAAGAAATTGCGCCCTACAGGTTGATTTTTCTACCCTCCCAACAGTCTTTCACCAGATCTTGAATGAAGTAAAAAATAAACCCATCTGAAGATAGGAAGCCAAACAGAAATATTAACTTTTTTGTGGGCTTATAAACAGTAGCAAATTTACATTCCCACCAGCAGTGGAGGAGGGTTCCCCTTTCTCCACAACCTCTCCAGCATGTGTTGTCACTTGAGTTTTTTATCTTGGCCATTCTGATGGGTGTAAGGTGAAATCTCAGGGTTGTTTCAATTTGCATTTCTCTGATGGCTCATGAGGTTGAGCATTTAAGTGTTTCTCTGCCATTCGATATTCCTCTATATAGAGTTCTCTGTTTAGCTCTGTTCCCCATTTTTTAATTGGATTACTTGGTTTGCTGCTTTTCAGCTTCTTTAGTTCTTTATATATACTGGATATTAGTCCTCTGTCAGATAAAGGGTTGGTGAAGAAACTTGTATAACCACTCTGGAAATCAATCTGGCATTTTCTCAGACAATTAGGAATAGCACTTCCTCAAGATCCAGCCATACCTCTTCTAGGCATATACCCAAAAGAGGCTCAACTACACAATAAGGACATTTGCTCAACCATGTTTGTAGCAACTTTATTTGCAATAGCCAGAAGCTGGAAACAGCCAAGATGCCCCTCAACTGAAGAATTGATGCAGAAACTGTGGTACATCTACACAATAGAGTATTACTCAGCAATGAAAAATAAGGAAATCATGAAATTTGCAGGTAAATGGTGGGATCTGGAAAGGATCATCCTGAGTGAGCTGTCCCAGAAGCAGAAAGACACAAGCAGTATATACTCACTCATATAGACATATAACATAGGATAAACCTACTAAAATCTGTATATCTAAAGAAACTAATTAAGAGAGAGGACCCTGAATCCCCATCCTGAAAGGCAAAGAGGATGAACATAAGAAGGAGAAAACAGGAAACAAGCTAGGAACCTGCCACAGATGGCCTCTGAAAGGCTCTGTCCTGAAGACTATCAAATCAGATGCTGAGACTTATGACAAACTGTTAGACAAGAGTGCATGGAATCTTATGAAAGAAGTGGGAAATAGTAAGATCTGGAAAGGACAGGAGAGCAACAGAACCAGAAAATTTGAACACAGGGGTCTTGGCAGAGAATCATACTCCAACCAAGTACCAGGCATGGAGATAACCTAGAACCCCTGCACAGATGTAGCCCATGGCAATTTGGTGTCCAAGTGGGTTACATAGTAATGAGAAGAGGGACTGCCTCTGACATAAAGTGATTGGCCTGCTCTTTGATCTCCTCCCCCTGAGGGGGGAGCAGCCTTACCAGGCCACAGAAGATGACAATGCAGCCACTCCTTTTTTTTTTCATTTTTTTTAATTTTATTTTTTTCTTATCAGTTACATTTTATTAACTCTGTATCCCAGCCGTGTCCCGATCCCTCATTCCCTCCCAGTCCCTCCCTCCCTCCCTCATCTTCACCGTGCCCCTTGCCAAGTCCACTGATAGGGGGGACCTCCAACCCATTCATCTGATCCTGTTTTATCAAGTATCTTCAGGACTGGCTGCAAAGCTCTCCTCTGTGGCCTAACAGGACTGCTCCTCCCTTGGGGGTGGGGAGGCCAAAGAGCCAGTCATTGAGTTCCTGTTAGAAATAGTCCTTGTTCCCCTCACTATGGGAAACCAATTGGTTACTGAGCTATCACAGGCTACATCTGAGCAGAGGTTCTAGGTTACATTCATACATGGTCCTTGGTTGCATGTCAGTCTCAGAAAAGACCCTGTGCCCAGATATCTTTGGTCCTTGTGGAGCTCCTATCCTTTCCTCATCAGACTAACTCCCCTTCTTTCTTATGATTCCCTGTACTCTTGCCAAAGGTTTGGTCATGAGTTTTTGCTTTGAAAACACTGCTAGTTAGAGTCTTTTAAATGCGCTCAGTAGACTCCTGTCAATGTTCAATGCGCATCCCATCTATCTTTCAAAATGAGGATTGATAATCTTGCCCCATGTCCGCTCTCTGGATTATCTTTTTTAGGTGTATAGATTTCATTATGTTTATCATATCTTATAGGTCTATATAAGTGAGTATATACCGTGTTTGTCTTTCTCCTTATTGGGAAAGAATCTTCACTAACCCTTTATCTGACAGAGGACTAATATCGAGTATATACAAAGAACTAAAGAAGCTGAAAAGCAGCAAACCAAGTAATCCAATTAAAAAATGGGGAACAGAGCTAAACAGAGAATTCTCGACAGAGGAACATCGAATGGCAGAGAAACACTTAAAGAAATGCTCATCCTCATTAGCCATCAGGGAAATGCAAATCAAAACGACCCTGAGATATCACCTTACACCCATCAGAATGGCCAAAATGAAAAACTCAAGGGACAACACATGCTGGAGAGGTTGTGGAGAAAGGGGAACCCTCCTCCACTGCTGGTGGGAATGTAAACTGGTACAACCACTCTGGAAATCTATCTGGCGCTTTCTAAGACAAGTAGGAATAGTGCTTCCTCAAGACCCAGCTATACCACTGCTAGGTATATACCCAAAGTTTGCTCAAGTACACAAAAGGGATATTTGCTCAACCATGTTTATAGCAGCTTTATTTGTAATAGCCAGAAGCTGGAAACAACCCAGATGTCCATCAACGGAGGAATGGGTACAGAAATTGTGGTATTTTTACACAATGGAATACTACTCAGCAATCAAAAAGGAGGAAATCATGAAATTTGCAGGCAAATGGTGGGATCTAGAAAAGATCATCCTGAGTGAAATGCAGCCACTCCTGATGTGATCTGATAGACTAAGATCAGAAGGAAGGAGAGGAGGACCTCCCTTATTAGTGGAATTGGGGAGGGGCATGTGTGAAGAAGAAGGAGGGAGGGGGGAGGGTGGGGCCCGGGAGGGGAGGAGAGAGGGTCTTATGGGGGGAAATAAAGTGTAATTAATTAAATTAAATTAAATTAAATTTAAAAAATCAGTAGCAAAAAGGATAACGTCTCTGAAGACCTTAAGAGGTCTTTAATAAAAGGCACAATATACGATCTCTGAAATGGGCCTGCTCTTCTAAAACTAAGATTCAGCTTCAAACAAGTTCATTTCACATTATACTATGTAATATTTACCTACTCTAACTCTACCAAAAGAAAAAATAAGTCTGTTGGAGGAGTGGAACAGTAACCACACTCTCAAATGATCTTGACAGCATACTAAATGTATGACATTCTGTCATAAATTATCAGACCTACGAAGAAAATTCATCAAACTATTGAAAGAAAAGACAAATCATAAGGTATTTAAAATAAATTATTATAGATAATCTTTACAGCAATTTTAATTAATTAGATTAATACAATTAGTGCTATGGATGAAAAGATGCAACATTTTAGCTACATCCCATTGGAATTGATAGCAATGTTGCAGTTCTGTGTAGTGGACAGGAAGCACAAGACCAGCTCCAGGACCAGTCTTAGAAAATACAAGGACTGAGGTGAAGATATTAACAAACGGCTTAACGCTAGGCCATTTAGACCAGAGAATTCTTAAACTGGATGATAGATAAGGAGGAAAGCACTGAAAATAATCTATGGTGTTCTAGCAGCTGATGGTGCACTGGGAAGAAGAAATACAGGAAGGGAACACATTCTGGTGTGTTGGCAATGTTCTACCACTTGACATGAGTGGTTCTTCTCAGGAAAAACTACAGTATCACACAGATAGTAATTGATGGTGTGTACGGTGTTGGTTAGCTTTAAATTCAACTGGGAGCTCCTATTTTTAAAAAGGAGAAAGTTACACACTGACAGGATATAAAGCCACAAAATAATACTCCCAACACAAATGGGAAATAAAAATGAGGCAGCTGAGAAAAGCAGGACCAAACACCAGCAGTACAAACATCCAGAATGTCGGGCATCCTGGGATGCTGCAGGAAAATGCAGGCTCCGGGAGCTTCAGCTGTCAGGCCCACATAGCTACTGTGCTGGTCACTTCCTCTCCTTGGATAGCTTTATGTGCTTTATTTCGAGCAGGGATCCATGGTTCTGGAATATCTAACTTTCTTGGACTTCCTGCTGTAGCTGCAATGTCTCCCACAGCTTCATCGATCACTCACACAGAAGCTGTTAACAGTAATGACATCCCCTCCATACTGAACTTGGCCACTCAAGTTTCCCTCTGAAATCTGGGTGAAACCTTCATGTCCTCATAACTCTTGCATTTTACATGTGTCACACAGACAAGGCCAACTCTGCTATCAGCATACACTATCCTGTGTGACTTGAGCTAAAGGAATATTTGTCAAGGCATAGGTCTATTCTTACTTACAAATGAGAGACAGTAGGATCATAATCATGTTTTCCAATTTGAAAACCTAAAGCACTATAAGAGATTACCTAAGAATAATGCAATAACTTATAGCTTCATCCACTACAAGTTTGGTAAGATATTTTCTATGAACCAAATTAGAATCCCAGCCTACAAACTTAAAACTCCAGATTAGAAAAATTGCTTATTCCTCATTTAGAAGGGCAAACAGGACAGACATCAGAAGTAGGAGAAGACAAAAAAAAAAAAAAAAAAAAAAAAAAAAAAAAAAAAAAAAAAAAAAAACAGGACAGGAGCCTTGCACAGAGGATCTCTGAAAGACTCTACCCAACTGGGTAACGAGGGAGATACCCAGTGGGAATACTTATGGAAGAAGAGGAAGATAGAAACACCTGGGGAAGGGGACAGGAAAACTCTACAAGGAGAACAACAGAGATAAAACACCTGGACCCGGGGGGAGGGGGGGGTGTTGCAGAGACCAATACCTCAATCAAGGACCATGTGTAGAGTGGACTTAGCCACCCTGTTCAAAGGAAGCCCATTGTCTGTGGCTGCCCAAGTGAGTTCCCTAGTAAGAGGTACAGGGATTGTCTCTCATGAACTTAGAAGCTGACTATTTGATTAACTACCCCCCCCCAGGGTGCAGCCTTGCCAGGCCACAGATGAGGACATTGCAGCCAGTCCTGATGAGACCTGATAAGCTAGGGTCAGATAGAAAGGGAGGAGGTCCTTCTCTATAAGGGGCCTAGGGAAAGGGCATAGAGAGACAAGAAGGATGGTCAGTGGGACTGTGAGGAGCCAAGGGAGGAGGCTGCAGCAGGGATACAAAGTGAACAAATCATAATGAATAAATATATAAATAAAACTAAATTTAATTTTGTTTTTAAATCCAGATTCTAAGTAGTGTGAGTTTTTCATTTTGAAAGACCTGTCAAAAGTGAGGAGGAATATTCCATTGCGTATATGTACCACAATTTCTGTATCCATTCCTCTGTTGAGGGGCATCTGGGCTGTTTCCAGCTTCTGGCTATTAAAAATAAAGCTGCTACAAACATGGCTGAGCAAATGTCCTTGTTGAATACTTGAGCATGTTTTGGATATATGCCTAGCAGTGGTATAGCTGGATCTTGAGGAAGCACTATTCCTAATTGTCTGAGATAGTGCCAGATTGATACCCAGAGTGGTTGTACAAGTTTACATTCATGCCAGCAATGGAGGAGGGTTCCCCTTTCTCCACAACTTCTCCAGCGTGTGTTGTCACTTGAGTTTTTGATCTTAGCCATTCTGATGGGTGTAAGGTGAAATCTCAGGGTCGTTTTGATTTGCATTTCCCTGATGACTAAGGACATTGAGCATTTATTTATTATTTATTTATTTATTTATTTATTTATTTGTTTATTTTTAAGTCTTTATTAATTACACTTTATTCACTTTGTATCTCCCCTGTGATTCCCTCCCTCCTCCCGCCCCAATCCCTTCCTTCCTCCTCCTTCTGCATTCATACCCCTCCCCAAGTCCACTGATAAAGGAGGACTTCTTTTCCTTCCTTCTAATCCTAGTCAATTAGGTCTCATCAGGAGTGGCTGTAGTGTCTTCTTCTGTGGCCTGGTAATTCTGCTTTCCCCTCAGGGGGAGGTAATTAAAGAGCAGGCCAATCAGTTCATGTCAGAGACAGTCCCTGTTCCTCTTACAATGGAACCCACTTGGATATTGAACTGCCATGGGCTACATCTGTGCAGATTTCTTAGGTTATCTCCATGCATAGTCCTTGGTTGGAATAGCAGTGTCAGGAAAGACCCCTGTGCTCAGATTTTTTTGGTTCTGTTGCTCTCCTTGTGGAGTTCCTGTCTTCTCCAGATCTTACTGTTTCCCACTTCTTTTACAAGATTCCCTGCACTCTGCCCAAAGGTTGCTCATAAGTCTCAGCATCTGCCTTGATAGTCTGCAAGGCAGAGCCTTTCAGAGGTCTTCTGTGTCAGGCTCCTGAGTTGTTCTCTCTTTTCTCCTTCTTTTGATGTCCATCCTCTTTGCCTTTCTGGATAGGAATTGAGCATTTTAGCAAGAGTCCTCCCTCTTGATTAGTTTCTTTAGTTGTACAGATTTTAGTAGGTTTATTCTATATTATATATCTATATGAGTGAGTATATACCGTGTGCATCTTTCTGCTTCTGTAAAGCAAAGGACACTGTCATCAGAACAAAACGACAGCCTACAGATTGGGAAAGGATCTTCACCAACCGTATATCTGACAGAGGACTAATTAATATCCACTATATAAAAAACTAAAGAAGTTAAACAACAAAAAATCAAGTAATCCAATTAAAAATGGAGTACAAAGCTAAACAGAGAATTCTCAATAGAGGAATATCGAAAGGCAGAGAAACACTTAAAGAAATGTTCAACCTCATTAGCCATCAGGAAAATCCAAATTAAAAAGACCCTAAGATTTCACCTTTCACCCATCAGAATGGCTAAAATCAAAATCTCAAGTGACCTTGAGATCCTGTTAGAAATAGTCCGTGTTCCCCTTACTTTGGAAAACTATTTGACCCCCCTCCCAGGGGGAGGAGCAGTCTGTTAGGCCACAGAGGAGGACTTTGCAGCCAGCCCTGAAGATACCTGATAAAACAGGGTCAGATGAAAGGGGAGGAGGTCCTCCCCTATCAGTGGACTTGGAAAGGGGCAGGGAGGAGACCAGGGAGGGAGTGTGGGGTTGGGGAGGGAATGAGGGAGCGGGATACAGCTGGGACACAGAGTTAACAAAATGTAACTAAAAATAAAAATAAAATAAAATAAAATAAAAATAAAAAAATTTTAAAAAAAAAAGAGAAAAAGAAAAAAAATCTCAAGTGACAACACATGCTGGAGAGGATGTGGAGAAAGGGGAACCCTCCTCCACTGCTGGTGGGAATGTAAACTTGTACAACCACTCTGGAAAGCAATCTGGCACTTTCTCAGACAACTAGGAATAGTGCTTCCTCAAGATCAGCTATACCACTCCTAGGCATATTCCCAAAAGAGTCTCAAGTACACAATAAGGACATTTGCTCAAACATGCTTGTAGCAGCCTTATTTGTAATAGCCAGAAGCTGAAACAGCCCAGATGCCCCTCAGTGGAGGAATGGATGCACAAATTGTGGTATATCTACACAATGGAATATTACTCAGCAATAAAAAACAAGGAAATCATGAAATTTGCAGGTAAATGGTGGGATCTGGAAAGATCATCCTGAGTGAGCTATCCCATTGAGCATTTCTTTAAGTGTTTTTCTGCCATTCTATATTCCTCTATTGAGAATTCTCTGTTTGGGTCTGTACCCTATTTTTTAATTGGATTATTTGATTTGTTGCTGTTAACATCTTGAGTTCTTTATATATACTGGATATTAGCCCTCTGTCAGATATAAGGTTGGTGAAGATCCTGTCCCAATCTGTAGGCAATCATTTTGTTCTGACAACAGTACCCTTTGCTTTACAGAAGCTTTTTACTTTCATGGGGTCTCATTTATTGATTGTTGGTGTTCTGTTCAGGAAGTTGTCTCCTGTGCCACTGAGTTCAAGGCTCTTCCCCACTTTTTCTTCTAAGCAGTTTAGTGTGTCTGGTTTTATACTGAGGTCTTTGATCCACTTAGACTTTAGTTTTGTGCAGGGTGGTAAGTAGAGATCTATTTGCATTTTTCTGCATGTAGACATCCAGTTAGAGCAGCACCATTTGCTGAAGATGCTGTCTTTTTTCATTGTATGGTTTTGGCATCTTTGTAAAAAATCAGGTGTCCATAAGTGTGTGAGTTATTTTAGGCTCTTCTATTCAATTTCATTGATCCACCAGTAGGTTTCTATGCCAGTACCATGCAGTTTTTAGTATAGTACAGCTTGAAATCAAGGACCATTGATGGAGATAACTTAGAACCCCTGCATAGATGTAGCCCATGGCAGTTCAGTGTCCAAGTGGGTTCCATAGTAATGGGAACAGGGACTGTCTCTAACATGAACTCAGTGGCTAGCTCTTTGACCACCTCCCCCTGATGGAGAAGCAGCCTTACCAGGCCACAGAGGAAGACAATGCAGCCACTTCTGATGAGACCTGATAGACTAGGATCAGAACGAAGGGGAATAAGACCTCCCTATCAGTGGACTGGGAGAGGGGTATGGATGGAGAAGGGAGAGGGAGGATGGGATTCAGAGGGGTGGAGGGAGGGAGCTACAGGAGGGATACAAAATGAATAAGCTGTAATTAATAAATTAAATATTTAATAATAAATAAATAAAATAATAATTAATAAATAAAAATAAATTTAAAAATTGAGGAAGGTCTTATTTCTTTGGTGTCTTCCAGCCCCACGGGTTCTTATATATTTCTGCCTCCTCTTCCCCTTTTCCTCTCCCTCCACTGGAAGTCCTGCCTGGCTATAGGAGGACCAATTGAAGGTCCCAGAGATGTCCCCCATTTGTCTCCTTTCTCTCCCCCAGCCCTCTCACCTTCTTCATCCACTCTGTCCTAACCTGATCCCCACCTTCATTCCCCTTACCTCCCCCTTGCCCACCCAGTTTTCTCTCTTCATCCACTTCTGATGTCTATTTTTATTTTCCCTTCTGTTTAGGGCCCCCTCCTTGTTATTTAGCTTCTTTGGGTCTGTGTATTGTAAAATGATTGTCCCGTATTATATGGCTAATATAAAGACACTCCATTATACCACAAGGGTACCTGCTCAACCATATTCATAAGAGCCAGAAACTGGAAACAATCTAGATATCCCACAACTGAAGAATGAGTAAAGAAAACGTGGTACATTTACGCAATGGAATACTTCTCAGCTATTAAAAACAAAGAAATCATGCAATTTGCAAGAAAATGGATGAAACAAGAAAATATTGTCCTGAATGAAGTAACACAGACCCAGAAATGCACACACTTATTTTTTTAATTTTTATTATCATTTATTATTTTTTATTCAATTTGTATCCCAGCTGTGACCCTTTCCCTTGTCTCCTCCCAATCTCACCCTCCCTTCCTCTTTTTCCCCTATGCCCCTCCCCTAGTCCACTGATAGAGGAGGTCTTCCTCCCCTTCTATTTGACCCTACCCTATCAGGTCTCATCAGGAGTGGTTATTTTGTCTTCTTCTGTGGCCCTGTAAGACTGCATACCCCATCAGAAGATGATCAGAGAGCCTGCCATTGAGTTCATGCCAGAGACAGCCCCTGCTCCCCTTACTAGGGACCACACTTGGAGACTGAGTCTAAGGGCTACAACTGAGCCGGGGTTTTAGGTTCTCTCCATGCATTGTCCTTGGTTGGGGTAACATTCTCTTCAGGGCCCTCAGGGCTTAGTATTTTTTGCTCTGTTTTTCTCCTTTTAGAACTCCAGTCCCCTCCAGGTCTTTCTATCTCCCCCTTCTTTCATAAAATTCCATGCATTCTGCCTAAAGTTTGGCTATGAGTCTCAGCCACTGCTTCGATACCTCAGTCAGTTGAGTCTTTCAGAGACCCTCTGTGGTAGGTTCCTGTCCTGTTCTCTGTCTTTTCCTGCTTCCTATATCTATTGTGTTTGCCCTTCTAAATGAAGATTGAGCATCTTTCTTCTTAGGTCTGGTTCATTTCTCCACATTGTTCCAAGACCTCTCCTCCAGCTTCTTCTCTCCCAGCTCCTGCTCCTCTTCTCCCTCCTACCCTTTACTCTCCTCCTGCTTCCTTCCTCTCCTCCCAATCTGAACCAGGATGTCCCACCCTGTCCTCCTCTCCATTGCTCAACATTGTGGCTGGCTTTTTAAACTGACAATTTAGAGAACAACAAATGGTGGCATGTTTAAACAAACTTGAGACAGGTGATGCTTAGAATAAATATCACAATGCAATGTCCAGATTGAAACCAGATAGTGGGGGAAAGAAATCAGCATTTAGATGAACAAGGTTAAGGTGTATACATTCCAAAATAACATTATACCAACACTGTGTGTATGATGAGTGGAGTGTGGTGTGTGTGTGTGTGTGTGTGTGTGTGTGTGTGTGTGTGTGTGTGTGTGTGTCAGGTGTATGTGTGTCTAGTATGTCTGTGTGTCTGTGTGCATCTATGTGTGTGTGTGTCTTTGTGTGTGTCTTTGTGTAGGGTATATGTTGTAATGGTGGTGTTGATATTTTGTTTTTT